>NW_027636121.1:0-95888 GCF_903797595.1 Erithacus rubecula | reverse complement strand
CCAGGAGCTGTCGATGTTGCCAGGGTCCAACCCCCAACATTCCAAACATTCCATGGCCTTGTTGACGGTTGCCAGGGTCCAACCCCCAACATTCCAACATTCCATGGCCTGTTGACGGTTGCCAGGGTCCAACCCCAACATTCCAACATTCCATGGCCTGTTGACGGTTGCCAGGATCCGAAGCCCATCATTCCAGGGACTGGTGGAATGGCCCTCCCTGGCTCTCCCCAGCCCCAGCTCCCTGCTGGCTCTGGCACCTGCCCTGCCTCCCCCGTGTCCCCACAGTCGTGCCGGGCAGGGCCCTGGCTCAGAACACGAGTACAAGTTGCTGGTCCAGACAGCATCAATTTTAAGGCTCAGCATTCTCAACAACCACATCCTCTTTAGGGATGCGCTTAGTTCCTGAGTCACAGGAATTCTTCTGTCTTCCCTGACACGGGGGAGATGTAAGAAAAAGCCCATAAAGATTCTTGGTGCTTACGAATATACATGGAAAAGAAAGCCTTGTGTTTACAACAGTCACATGAGGAGGAAAAATGGTGTTTCAGAGGCTTTTGAAATTCCTGCAGAGAAATGCCAAGAGCTGCAGTGTTTAAGGCTTATAAAATAGATCAAAAATGACACCGTCACAAGTGCAATTTTTTCTCTGCACTGTGTTTGGCAATATATCTAGATCTTCTAGGCAGAAGAAAATTCTTGTTGATTACATCAAAGTTTCCTTGCTAGGAACAGACCTTCAAGAACCATATGGGTATGCTTGGAAAAGCTTTAGTAAGTATTTTTTGCCCTGATCTTCAATAGCACTCTTCTGTGTCCTATGGAGGACTTCTGTGTCCCAGTTGACAGGAACTGGCAGGGCACAAATCCTCCATGGAAGAGAAGAGCTGCACCTGCCTTCTCCAGGGCCTGTCTCTGCAGAGACTGATGGCCCAAGGCTGTCACTGCCAAGTGACATCAGTTCAGAGATCAATGCAGCTTCAAGTCTCTGTTCCACAAGAGCAGCCCTGGGCTCCTTGAGCAGAGCTGCAAAGGAGCAGGAGAGCTCCTGGTGAAGGTCTGACAGCTCTTGCCTGGTTTTTGAGCAGCTCTCAGTGTAGTTCTGCCGGTATTGCCAGTCCCGGGCCAGCTGTGACTGCAGCAGGGACACCTGGAAGAGGCACAAGGCCCAGCTCAGACAAGCCCACGCTGGCAGCAGCATCCGCAGCCCCACGGTACCGGCTGTCGGGGCACACACAGCCTCCAACTCCAGCCCTCACCAACACTCTGCCCTTGGGGAAGGGAAAGGAACAGGCTCCCAGACTGCCCCTGAACAGAGCTCAGATGGTCAACAAGTCCAGTTCATGGCAGAAAAAACCCTTCCCATGTACATCCCTCAGCCACCACAGCTCTATTAGAGTTCTGACAGCATGGAGGAACCCTACCCTGATTTCCAAAGCACACATTTGTGGCACTGACCCATTTCTGTGCCTCAGCAAGAGGGCTGCTGCTCCCCTGAGCTACTGGAGGACTCTTTACTTGGACTGTGGGACAGCCAGCCCAGGTGTGAGGGGAATTTAGTGCTTGGGGATTTTGGTGCTTTCTTGAGGCATTTTAACACCCCAAGCCCCATTTTATACCTCTCAATTTCAAAATTATACCTTAATTTTAACTTGTTTGTATTTATTCATCTTTATTATGCTTCTACTCCATTTTACTTATTTTCAAGGGATTCTTAAAAGGATTTGGGGGATTTTTTTCGGGGGTTTCTTGGTTTTTCCAGGTCTTAACACACAATGCACCTTTTCAACCCCCCATTGTTTAAATGTAACTAAAATATAGCCTTAAATATTTCACACTTATTCAAATTTATTCCATCTTTGTCCGTTTAATTGAAATGTTGAGGAACTGCTCCCGCCCCACCCCCGTCCCGCCCAGCCAATCCCTGAGCGGAGTTTTCCCCGCCCGTGGTTTGGGCGGGAGCCGCCCCCCCATAGTCAATCCCTGAGGGGGGAGCGGCCGAGGCGGGAACTTCTCCCTGCCCCTCCTTGCCAATCACTGCCCCCCTCCCCTGCCTCGCTTCCACTGCCCCCTCGTGACTCTGAAATTTCCCCAGCTGCCCCAGTCTGGACTGGTTTATACTGGTTTATTCTTTCCCCTCCCCAGGTAGAGGAGCTCCAGTGCCCCCCATCCCCCAGAGCATAAAATTCACATCGCTAGAGGTTCATGTCCATAAAGGAGGCAGTGGAGTCCCTTGATTCGAACAAAGGGAGAGAGTCCATGAGGCGTGTGTCCAGTGGGGTCTCTCTCAATTAGTTGGAGCAAGTAGCCTTCTTTTCTCCTCATTTCCAGGCCGCATTTTCTTCTCATTCACTTTCCCCATTGGATGAGGTATTAGGAAGGTACTCAGGACATCCCGATCTGCCTATCCATGCCCCACTTAGTGTGTACCCTTCGTAAAACACAGGATGCATGATCATTACAACTAGCTAAATCAATTTATATTTTCTGCAAACTTTACTAATTGACATGGACTGCTCCTCAGCCAGGTTCATGCTAAACTCCTGAACTTTGTGTAGAAGAACAAAGACTTCATAGGACTGTGAGAGATGAGGAGATGTTTTGCTGAAGCCAAAAGGTTCTTCTCCCCTCCCTCCCCCATGCCACTGCCACTGGTACTCACACACGGCCATGGCCTGAGGGGACACCCTGGTGGCCTTCAGGTGGGAGCTGGTGAGGGTGTCCTGACCAAGAACCTGCAGGGCTTCAGCCCCTTCAGGGGAGGCTGGGAGGAGCTGCACCCCTGAAATGGCCCCCGCAGCCCCTCAGCCATGCGGCTGCACTGGTGCATGACTGGCTCCATGCATTTGGAGGTGGGAAGGGGTCTCAGGACGTCCAGGGCGGCTTCTGGAGGAGCTTTGTGGGGGTTACAGTGGCTGGGGAGCTTCAGGGCATCTTGGGGAAAGGGGCAATTTGGAATGGGGGAGAATATGGGAGGGCTAGGGATCAAGGTTTTCTGTGTCTTTAGAGGTGGGGAGGGAACTGGGGGGCTGATTTTGGGGCCTGCTCTGATTATTGGGTACCCACCCCACCTCAGCAAAGGGGCAATGGTTTTTTTTCTTCTCCTGTCCAGGAGGGAGGTGGGGTTTGAAGATCCCACCGTATTTGTGGGGGGTCCCTTTGTCACCAAAACAGCGGGAAAACAAAACAAAACAAAACAAAAAAAACCAAAAAAACCCCTCAAAACAAAACAAAAAAAGCTTCTTCAACAGCTTGAGGCATTTTAACACCCCAAGCCCCATTTTATACCTCTCAATTTCAAAATTATACCTTAATTTTAACTTGTTTGTATTTATTCATCTTTATTATGCTTCTACTCAACTTTACTTGTTTTCAAGGGATTCTTAAAAGGAAGTGGGGGATTTTTTCGAGGGTTCCTTCGTTTTGACAGGTCTTAAAACACAATGCACCTTTTCAACCCTCCATTGTTTAAATGTAAATAAAATATAGCCCTAAATATTTCATACTTATTCAAATTTATTCCATCTTTGTCCATTTAATTAAAATGTTGAGGAGGTTTTCAGGCTTTTTTGGGTTACTTGGAGTACCTGCCCAGCTGTGAGAGTCCATCTGAGCCTCTCGTCTGTTTCTGCCCAACGACCCTCGCCTGAGGCCTGCGCTGGCCAGGGATGGGAGGAAAGCCAAGTGACTGTTCCGCAGGTGATGCCTACCAGGACTGGTTTAACAATGGACTGGTCTGGTATGGGCTGCCCTGCGTGTGTTCATAACAACAAAGATGGTTTGGTGTGCCTTGAAACGTCCTGTTTCCACCTGTTCCTCAGGGTAACGATCTCCACATAAAATAGTCCATAAATATTCCCTCCTTTTGGCCAGAAGCTACTCATTTTGGGAAAGGACTATAAAAGTAACTTTCTCAGAGAAGACCCCCAGGATCTCCCCAGATGGCAACAGGAATCTATTGGCTGCTCCACGAGGATTCGTCTGCCCGTCTTGGTAGCTATAATGACGACCCCCCTTTCTCTCTCTCTCTCTCTGTCCCACTATCGCATTTTGATTGGCACTAAACAAAGTACATTTCTGCAAAAGTAAACTGGTTTTGTCCCCTGCTGTGTCTTTTGCACTGTGAGATCCATAAAAGAACCTGTCACGACTCCCGCTCGGGTTGGGCGGACCGTCACACACCTCAACAGCACACAGCCAGCAGTACCAGATGAATCAGGATCCCATTATCCCCACCCATAAAATTTTGCCCAGAAAGTCAAAGGCTGCTCAGTAAAACCCACTCACCCTTCAACAGCTTCAGTTTGCCTGTGGGCAAGTCTGACAGACAATACAAATTGACTGTAGGCTATTGTGCCTTGAATGAAGTGACTCCACTGTGGGAGCTAAGACAGAGTACTGTGGATTTAATTAGCGTAAGCAGCTTGATAACCAAGATGCCTTGGCAAGAGCAAACAGAGCTTTGAAGACTTCATAAAGATTGGATCAAAACTGGTGGCAGGAAAGAAGAATGAATCAAATAGTAATGTTACAAAATGTGTAAGCTTGTTTGTGTGATGTTTAACCCAACCAATGTGGTAAGAAATTACAAGCTTTCCTAAAAATGGTATATAAGCACATGTAGCTGAGAGTAAATTTGGATTCTGATCAGCAGTCAGTAGACCCCCTCTCTCTCCCAGTCGTTGATTCTCCAGTGCTGAGCGCTGCTGTGCTGAACACGCTGGATCTCCAGGAGGAGCTGGAGCCCAAGGCAGCAAAGTGGCACCATTGACATTGCCAATGCATTTTTCTCCATTCCTTTGGCAGCAGAGTGCAGGCCTCAGTTTGCTTTCACCTGGAGGGATGTGCAGCACACCTGGAACCAACTGCCCCAGGGGTGGAAACACAGCCCCACCATCTGCCACGGGCTGATCCAGGCTGCACTGGAAAAGGGTAAAGCTCCAAACCATCTGCAATACATCAATAACATCATTGTGTGGAGGAATAGGGAAATAAAAGTATTTGAGAAAGGAGAGAGGATCATCCAGATTCTGCTGGAAGGAGGTTTCGCCATCGAGAAGAGCAAAGTCAAGGGACCTGCCTGAGAGATCCAGTTCCTGGGAGTAGAGTGGCAAGATGGACAGAGCCAGATCCCCACTGAAATGAGCAATGAGATCATCACAGTGTCCCCACCAACCAGCAAGAAGAAAACACAAGTTTCCTAAGGACCATAGGTATTTAGAGAATTCCTGAGGGCAACCAGATTGTGAGCCGTCTCTGCCTGGTCACCCTAAGAAGAACAATTCCAGCTGTGGCTCTGAACAGCAACAAACCTTTACCCAGACCAAGCAGAAAATCGCTCATGCAGTGCCCTTGGCCCAGTCAGGGCAGGACCAGAGGTGAGGAATGTGCTTTACTCTGCAGCCAAGAACAATGGCTTGTCCTGGAGTCTTTAGCAGAAGGTGCCTGGGGAGACTCGAGGCCGAGCACTAGAATTGTAGAGTCAAAGTTACAGAAAGTCTGAAGCAAACTACACTCAGAAAAAACCCCAATAACTCAACAAAATTTTATTCACCCATAATAAGAAATTCAAGGCACCTCAAAACAAATTATCACAAAAGTACAACTCCTCCTGGTACCCTGACTCCCGGTGCTGGGGTGGATGTTTAAAGAAAAGGCTCCTCTACCCACCACGCCACCCACACCACATGGAGCCCATGGATTGCTCTCATCACACAGCACGGCCGGATTAGAAACACAAATCACCCTGAAATTTTAAAAACAGTTAAAACCGGCAACAAGATAAAAACTTTACTCTCACTAACAAAAAGGAGCAGTAACAAGTAACCCAGGCTAAAAAGATCCACTGTACAACCAACTACCAGCACAAAAAAAACGCTGTGCTCTTGTCACTGAGAGTTTCTGTCTCATGGTTGAGATGAACCAGAAGTGGAAAGTTGCCGCAGGGAGCCCCACACGACGAGTCACACAAGCTACTGAAGGAGAAGGTGAATCAAGTGCACTTGCTGAACTCAAAGCCATTCAGCTGGCCCTGGACACTGCTGAAAGAGAGAACTGGCCAAAGCTCTACATTTATACTGAATCATAAATAGTAACCAATGCTCTGTAAAGAAAAAGTCCAGCTAGCAACATAAAGGAAAATCAATTGAGGCTGCTGATGAGTGGAAAAACATTGCCACTCAGACTGGAAAAACATTGCCACTCAGACAAACTCTCTGTAAAAGTCCATCATGTAGATGGCCACGTCCCCAAAAGTTAGGCTAATAAAGAACACTAAAACAAGGAGCAAGGAGATCAAGCTGCAAAAATAGAGATATCACAAATAAATTTAAATTAGCAACATAAGGGAGAGTTGTTCCTAGCTCAATAGGCCCATACTGCCTCAAGCCATAAAGGGAAAAATGCCACCTATAAGTAGGCACAAAACTGAAAAGCAGATTTAACTATAAATTGCATTTCTCAAGTTATCCATAACTCTAAGACATGTGCTAAAATCAAGCAAGCCAAGCCCATAAGGCCTCTCTAATGGGGGGGGGCAGTATTCCAAATATAAGTATAAAGAAGCCAAGCAAATGAACTACATCACACTGCCTCAAAACCCCCAAGGCAAGTGCTACGTGATCACAATTGTAGAAGCCACCACTAGATCATTAGAAACCCACCCTGTACCTCACACTACTACTCAAAACACCGTCTGAAGCCCAAAAAAGCAAGTCCTATAAAGACACAGCCCCCTGACAGAATCATCAGACAACAGGACCCATTTCAAGAACAGCCTTAGAAACACCTCAGCCAAAAAACCAGGATATTGAATAAATAGATCATATCCCTTATCACACACCAGCTGCCAGCAAAGTTGAACTGTAAAACAGACTACTTAAAATTACCCTAAAGGCACTTGGCAGGGAAACATCCAAACATTGAGAAATGAACTTAACAAAAGCCACCTAAATAGTCAACACCTGAGAGTCCATCACTCAAGCAAGTCCTGCCCAGTCTGAAGCCTTGCACACAGTGGATGGGAATAAAGTCCCTGTAGTACACATAAAAGGTATTTTAAGACTGTTTAGATTAGGCCCACCTCAAGCCAAGGCAAACCAATCTGTACAATTGTTTTTGCTCTAAAACCCAGTTACACTTAGTAGGTAATGCAGAAAGATAAAGAAAGCCAGTGAGTACCACAGAAAAACCTAATCTTAAGTGAGAACTGTGTGTAAAGTTTCACTGTGGATAAAAATATATAGCAGAGTTGAAAGAAGATATTAATTAAGGTAGGATGCAGATGGTAATAGAATAAGGAATAGATTATGTCTTAAATTGCAATGCAAGATGCAAGCAGAAGTATACATTCTATCAGCATCTGCTGAAACCAGGTGGAGCAGGGCTCCTTATCTCTTCCATGACCCATCCCTCACAACTCCTCCCCACAAGGAGTTATACCTTATGGGAGATGCCCCACCCAAGGAGAAAAGCCAAGGATTTCCTACCTCAATAAAATCTGAAACATCAGAGCAGTCTTTTGCCACTAAATTCCCAGAAGAAGACCAGGCCTATCTTCATCACCACTAGATGTTAAAACAGTAACTACACCCTTCTCCAAAATCATTGCTCCAACAAAACCACATCTGTCACTTCAAGAAAACTACAGGTATCATTATTCAGACTGTAACCAACACCCTGAGCAACAGGGTTACAGGCTGCATTCTGACCTTGCCAGTGTCTTGGTCTTTATATTGCTATACATTTATTTTCATTTTCCCAGTGAAAAACTGCTGTTCTAAATCCCATATCTTTTCCAGGCAGTTCTGCAATTTCCAAGTCATATTAATTTAGAGGGAGGGAGTTTATATTTTTCGTTTCAAGAGCAGCTCCAGAGCTCCTCAGCAGACACCTGTCTTTCAAACCAAGACAGTGCCCTGCTGCAGCTCCATCCCCATGGCAGGATCCGCGCTGGATGATCCCCAGGGACCCCCGGTGGGCAGAGCCCCCCTGAGCCCTGGTGCTGCTGATCCGTGTTGGGAAGACACCTGGCTGGGGGCTGCACATCCTCCCCGTGGCCTGGATTTTCTTTGCATTTCTCTTTGTCCTTCCCAAACACCCAAAACCAGGGTAAAAATAGAGATGTTAAATAACGACCTGCTTGGGGACACGGGGGGATCTTCCAGGGGATGCGGGGGACGCTCGGTTCCAGGGATTTGAGGGGTCCTGGGAGGGACCTGGGGGTTGCTCAGGGCGTTGGGCACCCCAGTTCCAGCGGCTCTGGCTGCACTGGGAGACCGCTGGGAGGGGAGGCGGAGCGGGAGGAAGAGGAGGAGCGATTTTGGAACCACGCGCTTTTCCCGCCTACACGCTGAGGTCGCAGTGCCCGGGTCCGGCAGCATTGCCCCTCAAAAACCCGCAGGTGAGCGGGGAGGGGGAGCTAGCCCCAAATCTATCATGCGGGGCTCCGGGAGGATTTTATTTTTCGGTTTAGGGGATGTTTGGATCTTGCAGGAGCCCAAAGCCGAGCCGGAAATGGCGCTGGCGGGATCTTGGCGGATCCGACGTGTTGATGGCCCGGTCGTGGCAAGGACAAGGCGATATCAGCCCTGGGGATCCCTGGCAGAGCCGTGGGGGGGAAGGCAGGAGTCCCGGAGCGGGGAGAGCGCGGAGGGGCGATTCCGGAGCCGGGGGACCCCCGGCAGCCTGGAGGGGTGCGGGAGGTTGGTGCTGAGCGGGCTCCGGGCCCCCGAGGCTGAAAGGGGCGCTGACTGCTCCAGCTGCCCTTGGGCAGCGCCACCATCAAACCCAACACGCTCAGCCCTTGTCTTCATCCTCAAACCAGGATTTTCCAAACCTTGGCTGCATTGAGGAGGAGGAGGCCATAAGGACAAAGACAACTTCCTTGGAGCCGCAGGCAGGTGAGGAGGAAGTCAGTGCCCCTTTCCCCCTGTGTCCTGCTCCATCTCCCAGCCCAGCACGGCCCCGGCTGCAGCACAGCCCTAGTGGGATCTCCTTGCCCTTGCCTCTGGCACGGAGGAAAATCCCATCCTGTCCTTGTCCTTCCTCCCCCAGACAAGGAGCTGAGCACGGACAGCAGGGAGGACAAATCCCCGCGGCACAGCCTCGGGCAAGAGGCCGTTTGCAGCGGCTCCACGGCGCAGGAATGCAACGGGGAGGAAAAGCCCCGCAGATCCCGCAGCAGGAGGGGCTGCAAACGCACAGCCCGGGGATCCCAGCAGGAAAGAGCCAGCCCGGGCCGGGGAGGCGGCCGGAGCTCGGAGCTGGGGCTGCGTGAGCAGCTTCACCATGGGAAGAAGCCCCACAAGTGCTCGGAATGTGGGAAGGGCTTCAGGAAAAGATCCCACCTGATCAGACACCGGAGAATCCACACAGGGGAACGGCCCTACGAGTGTCGGGAGTGTGGGCAGAGATTCAGCCAGAACTCAAACCTGACTGTGCACCAGAGGATCCACACTGGGGAGAGGCCCTATGAGTGTGATAAATGCAGGAAGAGGTTTCAAACATGCTCGAATCTCCTCCGACACTATCACATTCACACAGGGGAGAGGCCCTTCTGCTGCCCCGACTGTGGGAAGAGCTTCAATCAAAACTCCAACCTCGTCAGCCACCGACTCATCCACACAGGGGAGAGACCCTCAAATGTGATAAATGCAGGAAGAGGTTTGAGAGCAGGTCCAGCCTTCTGCAGCACTATTGCACTCACTGGGATGAGAGGCCCTTCTGCTGCCACGACTGCGGGAAGGGATTCAAGAGAAACTCCCACCTCGTCAGCCACCGGCGCATCCACACTGGGGAGAGACCCTACGAGTGTCTTGAGTGTGGGAAGAGCTTCTCACAGAGCTCTACCTTGACCAGACACCAACGGAGTCTCCACTGAGAGAAGCCCTGTGAGTGCCCTGAGTGCAGGAAGAGCTTTGTGCTGGCTCCCTGTGACCTGGATTTTCTTTGCGTTTCTCTTTTTCCTTCCCGGACACCCATTACCAGGGTAAAAATGAAGACATTGAACTAAGACATGCCTGCAGATACAGGGGGATCTTCCAGAGGATGTGGGGGACCCTGTGTTCCAGGGACTTCAGGTTTCCTTGGGGGTTGCTCAGGGCTTTGGGCACCCCAGGCCCAGCGGCTCTGGCTGCACTGGGAGATGCTGACGGAGGTTCTGGGGCAGCTGATCAAGGACCCCCTGCCCTGACACCCTCCCCGTTTCCCCCTGACCCGGCTCCCGCTGCCCCCTGTCCAGGATCCTCCTCTCCCCACTGTCACTGCCCTTGCCCCCAGCCCATTCCCTTCTCACACGACTCCTGCCCCTGTCCCAGTTCAGATCCCATTCCCGGTATCATTCCCTGTCAAATATTCTCTGCCTGGTTACCGTTCACATATTCCCAGTCTCATATTCCCTGTCCTTTTCCTTTTCTAGTATTCCTGATCCCAGTCCCATTCCCATATTTCCATTTCTTTATTTCCAGTCCCCTTCCCATATTCCCATTCCCAATCCTTTTGCCCTATCACCATGTCTGTTCCCTGTCCTATATTCTACATCTCCATCCCATATTTTCTTCCCAATTTCTATTTCCATATTTTCCTATTCTGTTCCCATGTTCCCATTCTCTGTTCCTGTTTTCATTCGCATTCCAATGTCCCTTTCCCAGTCCCCATTCTCTGCCCCTGTCCCCATTCCTGGTTGTTGGAGAGTGGAACAGAGAAGACTCTCTGACTTCCTCCGAGAAAGAACAGTATGCAAGAATTAAATTTAAAATATTTTGAGAAGTTAAATACAGGAAACCACATAGACATTAAATAGAGGTCTAAGTTTTAGTATAAGGAATTAAAAATATTAAGTAGCATAGATATGAAGTAAAAGTATAAGTCTTAGTGTGAAGTATGTAGAAATATGTTTTAAATACCATAAAAAACAAAAGCTGTGGAATCTCCTATAAAATAGTGGCTGCATTAAAAACTTAGTTCTAGACAAAATAAAATTACCCTAGGAATATTTTATATATTCTTCACATAGAACCGATAGGCCATATGCACAAGTTGTATGTAGACTTTAGTATTATGGAATTCTAATAGGTTTAGGAGAAATGCTTCAGGTGCTTGCTTTTGGCTCATTGGGTAATTTGGCCAAAAAATCCGTGTATTGGAGTCAGAGCTCTCTCTCACTCCTCTCTTGTCCCTCTCTCTTTCCCCCACCATCACCATCACCACTACCAGCACGGCAAAGAAGAAGAAGAGGAAGATGAGGAAGAAAAGAACAGAAGAAGAAAGGCCAGGGAGCATCTGCCTCTGGAGACTCTGCAGCAGCCGCAGCTTCCACCTCTTGCAGCAGAGAGCTGCTCCTGCTTCCATCGGGACTTTATGGCAGAGAGATTGAACAGGGACTGGAGAGCCTTGGGCTCTTTGCCTTTGGAGCCTGACGTGCCTTGACAAGAAACAACTTTACAGCAGCCAGCAGCTGCTCTGCTCTGGGAAGATCTAAAGCCACAACCAATCCCCACAGCCGGTGCCAGTCCCGGTTGTGGACACTGCTGGAGGCCCAGGCACATTGTAGCTTGGCATTTTTTTCAAGTTCTAAGCATTTTTTTCAGGCCATGAAACTTTCTCAGCCTCTAGCCAGGATTTTTCCCAGGCTAGAGATTTCTTCTTTATTGTACAGAGAAGAGAAAGAATCATAACAGATGATGCTGTTCCTATTTTAGGACAGCGAGATTGGAAAAAGAGAAAGAAAAGATCTAACCAATCCAGTTATTGTGAATCACCTTTGCCTCATTTCAGGCTTCAGATGAGACATGCCTGGGTCTTTGCTGCTGACCCTCAAGGTGTCTGCCCTGACCTGCACCAGGGGCAGAGTGTGATCACAGCTCAGCTTTCACATGCTGACCAGCTCACCAAACACCAACCAGAGAAAACACTGGCCAGATGATCCCTCTTCAAGCAGAAAATGAATATTCATCTGTTCATGTAGGAACTGTTATAGTTTTCATTGTTGTATTAGAATAATTACTTAGTGGTGGATTTTTTCACTGTGGTATATGTTTGGTGAATGGTGATGGGTTTTGTTATTGTAATTAGAATTAAGTTTTATAATTGAGTTTGTTAAAAGCACCAGTTGTAAAGATTTCCCTAGGCACTTCAGGTATCCACAAATCTTCTGAGAAGTGGTGTTTGTTCTCCTTTGACAAAGGGCCCTGTGGATGATTACAAACACTTCTCTTTCTTTTCCTTTTTAAAAACTAAAAGGGGAAATTGTGGACAATGCTGAAGGTCTAGGCACATTTTAGCTAGGCCTTTTTCTCAAGTTCTAAGTATTTTTCTCAGGCCATGAAATTTTCTCAGCCTCTAGCCAGGATTTTTTCCAAGGCCAGAGACTCCTTCTTTACTGTAAACACAAAAGAAAGAATCATAACAGAGATAAACACCTGCAAGGTCCATGAGAAAGTCAGGGAGCAGAGGTGTCTCCTTCTCTGACCAATGATCTGTTTGTATTTTGTTTTCCATGAACTGCCTTATTTAAGGCAATGGTTCTTTCAATAAATTGCTCTTTCTTGCTCTTTTCTGCACCAAGCAAGAGAGTGTCTTGTTCCTGTTTTTTCGGTGCTCCATAACCCTTCCACGGCAACAGAGCCAGACACAGCATCAGCAAATCACCACTGCTGTGTTTTGGCAGGACTTTGGTCGTGCACATTCAAAGCAAGAGCAGCTTGGAGGCATTTTTGTCACTGAAGCTCAGCACTGACCGAAGTGGCATTTTTAATGCACTCCCTAACTGCAAAACACCTTCAGACACACTTTAATGACAGACAGGCTGTGGGACCGGGGGGTTTCTGGACGGTCACTGGACAGACTCAGGAGCTTATTATTTGCTGTTCTTCAGGGTTGTATTTTATTATTAGGCGTGGGTATAAGAGAGAGCTTAGAGAAAAGTTAGAGATTAGAGGTAATAAGAGTAGAGAGGAGGAGCGGGGAGGGAAGAGAGGAGAAGCAGGAACAGGAGAGGAGAGAAGAGAGAAGTAGAAACAGAAGATAAGAGAAATAGGGAGAAGAAAGAAGTAGAAGGATCTTCCATTTGCAGTACAATAAGTACTATTCCATAATGAATATTCTAAATTCCAATAACCAATCTATTACAATATACTAATTTCCTAATATTTGCATGCAACCTATAGGAACAACTAAATTACCATGTTTTATGGCTTTACCCTTATCTTGAGATCTTTCCTGCCAGGCTTGGGACAGGATATCTGCTACTTCTTTGGCATGTATGGTATTTGGTTTTATCTAAACAAAGGGAGAGGCCTCAAACCTTAACATAACTATTTTCAGCATCTATGTCAAATACTGCTAACATCTCTATTTCATCTATTGTTTCAGAACTGCTTGCTAGGCATTCATAAGTCTTTGCTATTCCTTCACCAACATCTCCCCCATTTCATTGAACAACAAAAATATTAGAAACTGTCTTGGTCATTATTTTTCTTGTACACTGGAGTATGCAGGGTAAAAACACTAATAACATAACTATTACTAATAGAATAAACAAGCCTATTTTACACAGTTCCTTTAGCCAAGAGGCAAAGCTCCAACCTTCAAACAACCTGTCTAGCCAGGTTGGATCACTTGTAGTAATTTGGTTAGCTAAATCCTTCAAATTTTGCAACTGTTTATGAATGGAAACAGAATGATCTGATAAATTCATGCAACACAATCCTTGAAAATCTTCACAGCCATGCCCATGAGCCAGTAAAAGGAAGTCAAGGGCTGCTCTGTTTTGTAGAGTGGCATGTTTCACTGCTTCTTCATCTGTCAACAAGTCACTAATTGCCATTGATGTGGCATTTACTTCATTACTGAGCCAACATCCCAACTGATTTAACTGTCTCAGAGCAAATGAGGTGCTCACCTGAGGTAAAAAAATGCTTGTGATAATTGTCGTGCCAGAGTTCCTCGGGCGAAAGTCACTTTCAAAATGATGTCCTGTGGAGGATCTGATTTTTCTACTTTTCTTTTTGACCACCTCTTTAACACTGGGGGCTATTATGGTAAGTTGTCCAAGTGCACATGGGCCACCTTCTATATATGAAGGTATGCCCTACCATGCTCTGTCTCCACAAATGAGCCAAATTCCCTTGGGAAATCGTATTGGAAGTTTGCTAAATCGACTTGCGTGTGGCTCAAAAAGAAGTTTAGTTTGATTACACCAAAAAGTCACATTGCTATAAACTGGGTGATATGGGGTAACATTTAAATGAGGACTGTCTCCTTCCATGAGATGAAAGAAATAACAGCTGTCAATAGTTACTGAACCTAAGATTTCAAGCTCTTGGAGATCAAATTGACCAACTTTAGAACTGTCAATATAAGTTTGATATTTTTGGCTGGGATCTGAAAGAGCATGATCATCATGGTAAGGCCAGTACCTCTCAAGGGTAACATTATCAAAACCTTTTGGGAAAGGTACTCCAACTAAACAGGTTGAAAAGGGTTTTTCAGGACTTGTGTTAGATAGGCAAATGGCATCAGAGCCTGCAGACTTGGCTAAATTAACACAAATATTTCTCTTTGGTTGACTTACAGGTAAAGCTTGACTACAAAAACTAAAACAAAAGGAAAATAACATGCTTTCACACAATCGATACAACTCCATTCTTTTCCAGAGCTGTTTCTGGCAGATGTAAAATAGTTCCTTGTTTTTTTCATTATTAACGGGGGTGCTGTGACATCACCTCCCCCTCTCTCTTTTATAATGAGTGTTCCAGGGTGTGATAATAAGGCTGAACTGGAGAATTCTGGTCCCGGGTTGGGTTGCGGTGCTGTAGGCGAGAGCGTGGCTGGAGCGCGGCGGGCCGGAGGCGGGGCTGCGGTGAAGGCGGCACGGCCGGATCCGGGACCGCGGCGGCGATGGGCAGCGGCGCGGGGAACGCGGGCTGCTCGGGAGGGTCGGGGACGGGGCACCGCGACGGCAGCGCCGGCACCGGACAGCAGCTGAGCAGCGACGGCTCGGGTGGTGGGGCGAGAGAAGGCAGGCGGGCCGGCGACGCGGCTGCAGCCGCGCTCTGGACGGGACGGTGCGAGCGGCGGCTCCACGGCCAGCGCGGCTGCGGGGCCATGGCCAAGCGGAAACGCTTTGCCGCAGGCGAGCTCCGGCGGCTGGTTCACTGTCCGACAGGCTCCCCCCGGTGCGGGAAAGGGGACCGTCCCCAGGGGCGCCTGCACGGAGTGAAACGGCGCGGTCTGGCTGGCCGGGGCTGGGGATTGCAGCAGGGGTGTGTTTATCAAAGCCGTGGACACAGCAGAGTGCTGGGCATGTAACGCGCCGGGCACAATGGGCTCCACGTGAGTAATGGCGGCGGCGCCTGGCGGTGGGGGGGGCAGGGGAAGCCATGGGCAGGGGGGAGGAGGGCAGGGGCGGCGCGGCGGCAGCAGCAAGCAGCGCGGTCGCGGCGGGGCAGGGGCGGGCAGGCACGCAGGGGCGGGGTCGGTACGCGGCTGCACGGGGGCTGGGAGTCGGGACAGGGACGGCTGCGGGCACCGAGGGGGCGAGGCTAGGACGCGGCAGGCAGAAACGTAAGGACAGCATCTGAGGCGGCGGGATCGGGGGGATGAGGGGGGAAGCCAGCGGCAGGGCAAGCGCAAGGGGTCCGGGAGCCACGGGAGGGGCAGAGACAGGCAGGAGGGGGGGCGCCGGGGGGACGGGCCCGGGTTTGGACACCGAGGGGGCAGGAACAGGAGCGGCAGATGGCGCGGGGGAAGGGGCGGTGGGAGCAGCGGGACGGGTCACAGGATCAGGGGTAGGGGGAGCGGGGTCCGGAACGGCGGGAGGAAAGGGCGCAGTGGCAGGGGTCTGCGGGAGCGGGGATGTCGGGGCTGCGGGGTCCGGGAGGAAGATGGAAGGCTCATCGCAGCGCGAACTGGCGATCGTGGGGGTGCAGCAGCCACAGGCGGCTGGTCAAGCAGGGCGGTCGCAGCGGGCTGACCCTTTCCGGCAAAGAGCTGGACCAACACCCTGCAGGCTGGAACCAGCTCCGCAGCTCCCATATACCGGCGGGAAATATCATTAAAAAGCTTAACACCAACCGTGTCCCAAAAGTTCCTAGTAAAAACCGCAGAGTGGTCTGTATTCGGGAAATTAACTAGGGTCCGTTCTAGGAGGCTTTTTAGCTCCTGCTTAGGCAAATCAATATGACTAGAGCCTAATAAATGCTTTAGTTGCTCATAAAGAGCTCTCTCGTGTGCAGAGTGAGTCTGTCCCGTTATTGGTTTAATATACTAGCCTCGGTAATCGCAGATACAGCGTCCAGTGTCCGGCCCTCCTCAGAGACGCTGGCCAGGCAGTGTCGCGGCGCGGGGGGCGCTGTGCTCCCGGTCCCTTCCTCTGAGCTGTGCCTCAGGTGTCGCTGTGCAGCTGCCAAGCGCACTCGGGGACCTCCCTGTCTCCAGACTTAGAGCGACAGCCCAGGCGGGGCCAAGCAGCGCCGGACCGTGCTCTGTGCACAAGGCAAACTCCCGCTGAGCTGCGGGGAGCGCCCTGGCAGCGCCCTCGAAGAGCTCAGGCAGCACCGGCCAGCGGCAGCGTCGGAGCCCCGAGGCCATCAGGCAAATCCGGCCAGAGCTCGGCTCCCCTCACTCGGCGGTTGCCTTGATAGAATGAGTTTAAAGAGCTCCAGCCCAGAACGCTGTCAAACAACGGAAAGCCATGCGCACGAAAACTGAGGAAGTAATTAAAAGTAGGTCTAATTACTGTCCATAGAAAAACGTCCCACAGCGAAGAGGGTGAAGTAGCTGGCCCTGAACACATTGGGCGCCAAACTGTGGGACCGGGGGGTTTCTGGACGGTCGCGGGACAGACTCAGGAGATGATTATTTGCTGTTCTTCAGAGCTGTATTTTATTATAGGGCGTGGGTATAAGAGAGAGCTTACAGAAAAGTTAGAGATTAGAGGTAATAAGAGCGGAGAGGAGGAGCGGGGAGGGAGGAGAGAGAAGAAGTAGAGAGAGAAGAAGTAGAAGCAGGAGCAGAAGAGAAGAAGAAGGATTTTCCATTTGCAGTACAATAAGTATTATTCCATAATGAATATTCTAAATTCCAATAACCAATCTAATACAATATACTAATTTCCTAATATTTGCATACAACCTATAGGAACAACTAAATTACCGTGTTTTATTGCTTTACCCTTATCTTGAGATCTTTCCTGCCAGGCTTGAGACTGGATATCTGCTGCTTCTTTGGCATGTGTGGTATTTGGTTATATCGAAACAAAGGAAGAGGTCTCAAACCTTAACTATTTTCAGCATCTATGTCAAGTACTGCAAACATCTCTATATCATCTATTGTTTCAGAACTGCTTGCTAGGCATTCCATAGTCTTTGCTCTTCCTTCACCAACAGACTCCCAGTGTCTCCAGTGTCACAGCACGCTCTCATAGGTGTCACTGGTGTCCTTTAGTTGCCCGTGGGGTCCTGGCAGCTCTGTGTGGGTCACCCACCCCGGTGGTGCCACCAGTGACAGTCCCCGATGACAGCCAGGAGCAGGAGCAGGTACAGGAGGGTCCTGCCGACATTCACAGCCACTGCTGGGGACACAGAGGGACACAACGGGGTCACCCTGAACCTCGGGAGTCCTGAACACTCCAGTGATTCCATGTGACGTCACCTGTGAGTCCAGTGGTTCCCTGTGGTGTCACCTCCAGGGCCAGCTCTGGGCTGAGTGCCCGGAACACGCGGTGCCCGTCCTGTCCCAGCTGGTTGGTGGCCACGCACTGGTAGGTGCCCGAATGTCCCACATCGACGGCCCCAAGCTCCAGGAGGGGACCCCGGGCCACCTCGTGCCCATTGTGCAGCCAGGTGAAGGTGACAGGGGCTGAGCCCACCTGCACTGAGCAGCGCAGGGTCACGGGGTCACCTGGGCACACCTGGAGTGCCGGGGGACTGGGGGTGATGGTGGCATTGGCCACAGGCACTGCGGGGACACAGACAGGGCTGAGGTCATTGGGAGGTACTGGCATCCACTAGGGAGAAGGGCCTGGAGTGGGGGATAAGGTTGGGATGGGTGGGAAGGGGATGCTGTGGGTGGAGTCACTCGTAGCCCGAGGGTCCCTCTCACCCCAGATGGTGACATTCAGGGGGACACTGTCAGCCACGGTGTCAACAGGCATAAAAAGCCCTATTTTGGTGCCACAGCTCCAAGCGAGGGATGGTGCCCAGTCTTGTCCCCGAGCCCACCTGGTGCTAGGAGAAGGACAGAAGGGGACTTGTCCCCACGGCCACCGTTCAACTCAGCACCAGGTGATCCCCTAGTGCTACCTGTCCCCGGGGGGGGGGGCTGCAGCGACAGGGACACACGCCCAAGTGCAAGACCCCTGCGGAGTGACACAGGCGGGACTGGGGACATGGAAGGAGTGGGGGACACCAGGGAGCAGTGAGGGAATCAGAGAGGGGGAGGATCAGAGAGGATTGGGGGGATCCCAGTGAGGAAGAAGACGGTGGGGACGCTTGGAATGGAGTGGAAGTGACCCCAAGAACAGATGGCATATTCAGAGAGGGTACACAAGGAAAGGGTTGAAGGGAAGATTTTGGGTGCCCTGACAGGGATGGTGACCTATTGACAATGCAGGGACCTCAGATTAGCACAGTTGCACTCAGGAAGGGACTGAGGGGACCTGGTAAGGGATGCAGACACGAGGAGAGGCGATGCAGGGACCCAGGGAAAGAGCTGGGAAGGCAGGGTGGCACACAGAGGGTTGAGCAGGGATGGGAGAGCTGGGGGGGCTGTGGGGGCTCCCCGTGTCCATCCCCGCACTCACTGCGCACCGTGACGCCAAGCCGGGCGCTGCTCTTCCACACGGCCCACCCCTCGGAGCGCACCTCGCAGCTGTAATTCCCCGAGTGGGAGACCCCCACGGCGGGCACCAGGAGCTGCGGGGACCCCTGCGGGCCCCCCACCAACTGCCCATCCCGGTAGAAGCGGTACTGGAGGGGGGCTGGGGGCCGCAGGGGCCTGGGGGTGCTGAGGCAGCTGAGATTGAGGGGGGACCCCTCGGGGAGCCCGGGGGGACCCTCCAGCACTGGCACCGTGAAGAGCTCTGGGAAGGAGATGGGGGTGGGGACTGTGACTCTGAGTCCACTGAGAAGTGGCTTTGGGGGTGTCAGGATATTGGAGTTCCAGCTGTGGGGGTGCTCACCGTGCACTGTCACTGTCACCGGTGCTGACTGTGACATTTCTGAGGCCACCCAGCCCCTGCAGCAGTAGCGGCCACTGTTGTGCAGCTCCAGGGGGGGCAGGGAGAGCTTGGTGGCCCCTGAGGGACCCCACGAATTCCTTCTCGTCCTTATAAAATCGCACCCTGGTGACAGGGCTGTCCTGCCAGCCCTGGCATCGCAGTGCTCCCGTGTCCTCCTCCAGCAGTGCCCGTGCTGGCACCTGCAGCACCAGCGGCTCTGTGGGACAGGAGGGTCCCGTCACACTGAGGAGCCCGAGACAGGTCCAAAGTGGGTGCCCATGGCACTGGGGACATCTGGCAGGAGTGTCCACTGTGCAGGAGGGTGCCAGGGACATCAGGAGCAGCCCTGTGACACAGCTGTCCTCACGGGGATCCCACCACACTGGGATGCACTGGGATCTCCCTGTGTGTAGGGGACAGGCTCTGACCACACGAGGGTTGTGAGGCCACCCAAGGAGTGGAGCCCACCCAGACCTATCAGCCAACCACCCTGAGCATTTCACATTCCCCCTCACCATTTGACACTATCACGGGGGGGCTGTGTCCACTGCCGGGTCTGACACATGTGTAGCTGCCACTCTTGGTGACAGTGAAGTTGTTGGGTCCCTCCTGCCGCCAGAGCCACCCGTCCTTGTACCAGGAGGTGGCACTGGTGGTCCCTGAGCCCTGGCAGGTCAGTGTCACCCGGTCCCACAGCACCGCCGGCGTCCAGGGGGGCTCCACCAGGAGCTGAGTGCTCTGGGCACCTGCTGGTGACAGGGGACACCAGCCTGCCAGGGCCACCATGGGGCTGGAGACAGCGGGGCAGGGACATGGCATCCCCTGAGGACTCACCACTGAGGCCGAGGGTCTGGGCTGGGAGAAGGGACAGGGCTGGTTGGGGGTGGCTCCGTGGGGACAGTGGCACCCAGGATCAGGGTGGGGCTGTCCTCAAAATATCCCTTTGAGGACACCCTTCTTGTAGTAAAGTGCTTGGTCCCCAACAGGTCTGCAGAGGCTACCAGGGTAGAGCTCTGTTTCACGCATCTGGGTGCCACGGGTGCCTCTGGAATGGGGTCAGTGTGGCCATGTCATGCTGGCACAGGTCACACTCACCAGCCCTGTGGGCACGCCCCCATGGTGCATCCCCTCTGTCCCTTGCCCCAGAGCTGCCCCAGGTTCATGCAGCCAAACCCCACATCCCTGTCCCCCATCCCTGTCTCCACATCTCTCTCCCACATTCCAGTTCCATTGTTCCTGTTCCTAGGGCCACCCCAAAACCCTGGTCAGACTGGGAGGCCACTGCCTCTGTCCCCCACTACCTCTGCTGACCTTAAGGACCTCAGGGGACCCCACAGTCCCCCTTTGCCCCCTCCCCATCGCTCTCTGCCTCACCAGGGCCCATCCCCAGGGCGTCAGGCCCGTGCCCGGGCCACTCACCCCACAGGAGCAGCGCCACCTTCCCGGCCATCCTGGTGTCCCTGGCCATGGGCACTGGCTGTCACTTGCTGCTGGAGCCACCCTTCCCCTGGCTGGCGGCTCTTGGGATGAAGGGACAGGAAGCGAGGTCACGTCTCATCCTCGAGTAGGTGGCCCTTGGTGGGGGCAGGGTGGGGATCTTGTGGGACATGGTGTTGATGGTGGGACATGGTGAGGACAGGATATTGTCAGAATTTGGAGGCTGAGGCGGGGCAAGGAGCCAAGGATGGGTGCCCAGGGCACTGGGGTGCCAAGGATGGGGTCCCTTAGGAATGAGGGTCCCACGGGTTGGGTGGATTCACACTCAAGGATGAGGGTTCCAGAACAGTGTGGTCTCCAGGGATTTGTGATCATGGGATGGATCCCAGGGGTGCAGATGCCATGGGAATGGGTGTCCTTTTGGAATCATGGTCCTTAGGCAAAGGGGGTGCCAGGAGCTGGAACTACCAGGATGGGGGTCCTTAGAAATGGAGATACTAGCGAATAGCAGTCCTGGGATTGGGGTCCCAGGGAATGGGGGATAGAAGGAATGGGGTTCCCATGGTTAAATGGGGAATGGGCAGTGCCAGGCATGAGCAGTAGCTGGGCAGGTCCAAAGGTCACAGCCCCTTCCCTGGGTGCTTCATATTTTGGGGTGAACCAGGGCCCAACGCTGCCCCCCTGGGGTGCACATTTCCTGGGCAGGCATCACATGGAGAGCCTGGGTAGCTCCATTTCTGTTCCCTCCCCTGCCCTCGACTTTTTCCTCTCTTTATTTCTCTGTTTTCCTTATTTCCCTTACTTTTGTGCCATGCTCCCTCACTCCCAATTCCTGGCTCATAAATCCTGGGAAACACCTGCTCAGGGAATGGGTGGGGAGACCCCAGGGAGGGAGAAAAGGAGGTGGGGAGTATGCAGGGAGGGGTGGGGAGGCTGTGGGGGATGGGGATGTCCAGCTGAGGTCCCCCAACACTTTCACTTTGTCTCTCCTGCAGCAGAAGACAGAGGCTGTTTGTGCTGAGTCACACAGGGTGGGTTCTGTCCTGGGGGGCACATCCAGGGGGTCCTGCCTGAGGGGATCCTGTTCTGGGGGTGACACATTCTGGGTGGATTTTGTCCCAGTGGTGACACATCCCAGCGGGGGAGATCCTGTCCTGGGGGATGGCGGTTCTGGGCAGGGTCCCTGGACACATTCCCTGAGCAAGTCCCTGTCCAGGGCAGGGCACATCCCGGAGACCCCTGCCCCGGGCAGGGGGCCCTGCCAACCCCCTCTGTCCTCAGTGGGGCACTGTGACCTCTGTGACCTCTGGGGTGCCCCAACTCGGGGTGTGACCCACCACTCTACACCCCCTCACTGGCTGCCCCTGCCCATCTGGGAGCCTCAATCCCCATTTGGGAACCCTCACAGGTGCAGCACCTCGGCCCCATTGCACAGCCCACCAAGATCATTCTGTGGGTGAGAAACCCCAGCAGGGCTGACTGGGGGGAACAGATATGGGCTGGTGTCAGTCACGGAGGGCACAGACACCCCAAAAACACCCAAACTCACCCCCACACCCAAAACCCCTGCAGGGCCTGAGTGCTGGCAACCAGGAGATGAATGAGACCCTCCCCATGAAACACTTGTGAAGCTCTTGGGAGGTTCCCCTTCCCTCTCCTGCTCCCCACAATCCCCCCACACAGTTTCTGTCCTGAGGGTTTGGGACACTTTGGGTTTATTGGATTTGGGGAGAAATCCTGTTCCAGTCTTCTCCAATCTCACTCCTCCCCTGCAGGATCTGAGCCAGCAAGGGTAGCTGGGGAATGGAGCCCCAGGCAGGAAGGAGCTCCCAAACTCCTGCTCCTTGAAGCCAGTGGCCATCCAAGTGTGGGTCCAGCCATGGCCCAGCCCCAGTGCCCAGGGATGGGCATTGGCCAGCCCTGCTCTGGCCAGCCCCAGGCGGCAGCCAGGACCTGAGGCTCCCCCTGCCCCCTTGGCTTTGATTCTCGCAGCTTTTGAGCTGCTGCAAAGGTGAGAATTCTTTCTGTGGCCAAAAAAGGCCTGCCTGTGGTTTGCTCAGCCCTGCAAGAAGCACAAAAGCCAGTGTGAGCCCAAGCAGTGGCTCTGGGAGGGCCTTTGATGGTTTTCAGAGCAGGGCTGGATGGAAACCCCCCCTGCAGGGGCAGCTGTGGGGGACCCAGTCTGGAAATGCAGCAATTGATCATTTGGTGCCTGTCCCCAAGGCACTGAGAGAGCCCCAGAACTGCTGTAAAGACAACAACAATCTGCTCAACAACCTGACCAGCCTCCTCCTTCCTGCCTTGCTGTGGGTGGCAGTGGCTGGATGCCCCCACACCCACCAGTCTCTCTCTGCCCTCTGCAGCTGAAGAGGGAGAGAAAATTGAATGAACGGTTCCTGGGTTAGACAAGCACCGGGAGAGATTGCTCATCAAATCCTGCCACGGGAAGAACACTCAGAATCAGAGATTTTAATTGAATTTATTGCTGACAAAATCAGAGCAGGAAAAGGAGAAGTCAAACAAATCCTTCTAAACCCTTTCTCCTAAGCAAAAGCTCCTTTCCAGACTTTTCCTCCTCCCTCCATCGGCACAAGGAGTTGGGAATGGGTTTGCGGGCAGTTCAGCACAGTTTTTTTCTGATGTTGTTCAGCCAAGGTGGAGTCCCTGCATTCCAGGGAGACCCTTCTCCAGGGACGTCTCCAGCACGAATCCTTCCCGTGGGCTGCAGCTCTGTCCCAAGTGCTCCAGCAGGGGCTTCCCACGGCCTCACAGCCCCCTCGGGCACCCCCTGCTCTGCCAGGGGCTCCTGCAGGGCTGCAGGGGGATCTCTGATCCCCAGGGTCCCCCAAGGGCTGCCAGGGAATCTCCGGAGCCCCTCGTGCCCCTCCTTCCTCCCTGCAGGACTGTTCCCCTCGCAGCCACGGGCTCTTCTTGGCTGCAGCAATTCCGTCTCTGCCATCCCTTGGATTTGCCCTTCCCAGCTCCTGGAGTTTCCGCACCCACCCCCCTGCCCTCTATCCCATATCAGCTCCAGCACATCCCGTGAGTCCCGGGAGCTTCTGGGGGAGCTGCCTGGCAATAGTCACTCCCAACATGTCACGACAGTGGCTTCGGGCACACTGTCAGAATGGGCTCAGAGACATCCCAGCTGTCGGTTCCATCACATTGTGACAGTCTCATGGACATTTTCACACCTCCCACACTCCATGACAGCACCGGCACTGGCAGTGCCATGGCAGCCTCCGTGCCGGGGGCTCCTCCCGGGGGTTCCACCTCCCCCTCCGTCGGCAGCTTCACCCACCGGGATTTCTGTCCGTCATTCCCAAGGTCTCATTGCAGGGGTTCTCAGCAGGGATACCGATCTTCCTAATCCAAATAAATTCATTTAACTGTTAAAGTACCCCTTCATTCTGATACCTAAAGTGGCTGACCTGAACAGACACTAGGCAGAGTTAAAGGAATAAAATAGGGATTTACTAAAGGGCCTTCCAAGAATTTACCTTGAGCACTACAACAGCCCAGCCAAGGCTACACCCAAACTGGAGTCACGACTTTTCACACTTTTATAAGTTTTGGTTCATTCTCATATTATGGTTAATTGTCCAATTCCAGTTCCAGGTTATGCAACCCCACCCTCCCGGATTGGTCTTCCCAATTCAGTGCTGTTTGCACTTTTTGTATAGATTTTACATTTTGGATCTGTAAGGAAAATTAATCCACAAACACCAGAGGTTTATGTCCATAAACGAGACAGAGGAGTCCTTTTTTCTTTATTTGAATAAAGGGAGAAGCCATGGGGCATTCCTCTGGGATCTCTCGGATTTTTGGAGGATGCAGCCTCCTTTTTTATCCTAATTTCCCGGCCACTTTTCCCTCTCTCTTTCCCCATTGGCTGAGGTACTTGAGAGGCACAGACTTCCCGGAACGCTTGACACCTGACATTCCCCTTTAATGTGTAACCCTCCCTTTTAATTTTTAATTCTTGTAGAATTCACAGTTTCCCCCCCATTGCTTCTTTCATCTTCTGTTACCCAATTTCATTTACCAGAAAACCAACAGTTTGTTTGTCAAGGCAAATCTTTTTCTCCATTCATTAATCAGTGGAATGTCTCCCATTGTCTCATTGTGTCAGTGGCCCTTGGTGGGGGCAGGATGGCTACAAGCTGGGGTCAGGCTGTGGGCAGGGTGGGGACAAGGCTGGGGACATGGCTGGGTGGCACAAAGTGGGACATGGAGTTCCTAGGGGTGGGGGGCTCAGAGAGTGTAGGGAGCCAGGAATGAGGTCCAGGGCAATGGCAAGCCTGGAGGAGGGGGAGTCACCAGGGCTCAGGGTACTCAGGGATGAGACTCCCAGGATAATGGGGGCTCCAGGGATTTGAAGTCATTGATGGGAGTCGAAGGATGAGGGTGCCAGGGGAATGGAAAGACCTCATAGAATTGAGGTTCTGGGGGAAGGCAGAATGAAGAGGAGATCATTTGTGGGAGAGAGTTACTTGACAATGAGGATCCTGGGCCTTGGAGACCTTGGGGAATGGAAGTCCTGGGATGGGGTCCCCCAGAAGGGGAGCATAAGGAATGGGGGTCCCATGTTTGGGTTCCCAGGAGAATGGGGGTGCCAGGGATGGGCAGTGGTTGGGTGGCCCATGGGTCACAACTCCTTCCCCGGGTGCCTCAGATTATGGGGAGACCCAGGGACCAGCTATGTTCTCTGGGGTGCCCATGGGTTTGGGGGGTCATACAAACCCCAAGGAGGGATTTGAAGGGGCTCTGGGTCTGTGCCTCGCCAACACCCAGGGGCTTTCTTCTCCCTTCATTTTCCATTTCCTTCCTTTAATCTCTCAATTTCACAGTCCCCAGTTCATGCCTGGATAATTTGGGGGGGCACCTGAGAAAGGAAACGTGTTGGGGGAAGCCCAGGATGGGGAAAGCAGGGAGTGAGGGGTCTGCAGGGAGGGGTGGGGACACTGTGGGGGGACGGGGGTGTCCAGCTGTGCCCCCCAACACTTTCACTTTCTCCCTCCTGCAGATGAAGAAGAGGCCATTTGTGCAGAGAGCCACAGGTTGGGGGCAGATTCTGTCCTGGGGGACACATCCAGGGGTCCTGCCCCGGGGGATGGTGGCTCTGGGGGATTCCAGACTTCCCCTTTCAAGCACATCCCCTGCAGGATCTGAGCCAGCAAGAGCAGCTGGGGAATGGAGCCCCAGGCAGGATGGAGCTCCCAAACTCCTGCTCCTTGAAGCCAGTGCCCATCCAAGTGTGGGTCCAGCCATGGCCCAGCCCCAGTGCCCAGGGATGGGCATTGGCCAGTCCCGCTCTGGCCAGCCCTAGGTGGCAGCCAGGACCTGAGGCTCCCCCTGCCCCCTTGGCTTTGATTCTCGCAGCTTTTGAGCTGCTGCAAAGGTGAGAATTCTTTCTGTGGCCAAAAAAGGCCTGCCTGTGGTTTGCTCAGCCCTGCAAGAAGCACAAAAGCCAGTGTGAGCCCAAGCAGTGGCTCTGGGAGGGCCTTTGATGGTTTTCAGAGCAGGGCTGGATGGAACCCCCCCCTGCAGGGGCAGCTGTGAGGGAACCAGTCCAGAAATGCAGCAACTGATCATTTGGTGCCTGTCCCCAAGGCCCTGAGAGAGACCAGGAACTGCTGCAAACCCCACAAGGATCTGCTCAACAACCTGATCAGGACCATCCTACCTGAACAAAACCTGCAGCCCTCTGGAACCTCCCAGAAAAATGTTTGGGTTCTGGATGTGGACACCAGAAAAGAGAGAAAAAAGTGTGGAAATAAGGAGCAGGGGCTCCACACGTGGCTCTGGGGCACAGGGGTGTCCCAGCAGGAGCAAGGAGTGCCCAGGCAGGGGAATTCAGGGCAGGGTGCAGTGCATTCACCAGAGAATCAGAGCCTGAGGGACACACGGGCATTTCCACAGATTGCTGTGGAACCAAATGTACCTGGGATTTCCCATCATCACGGCAAAGTCATCACAGGTGTCCCCTAAATTCTGGGCACCCCAGAAGTTCCAGGGCCCCACTGGGGACAGTGAGAAGGCTCAGGAACCCCAGGAGAGAGGTGCCCAGGATGTGCCACCTCTCAGAAAGTGAGAGGAAAAGTGAGAAATCCCCAAGGATTTGGCACCTCCAGAAAGAGGAGCCCCCTGGCACAAGACCCAGGTGTCACCAGTCCAGAGGAGCCCTTTTCCCTCCTCGCAGGATGCCTCTGGATGTGTCCCCAGGACAGAATACACATCCTGGCCTCAGCACAAACAGCCTCTTCCTTCTGCTGCAGGAAGGAGAAAGTGAACATCTTGGGGGGGCACAGCCAGAGACCCTCATCCCCCACAGCCCCCCAAACAATGCCTGCACCCCCAGAAACCTTTCCCCATCCTGGGATCCCTTAGCTGCTACTTGCTCAGGTGCTGCCTGGGATGGCTAAGCCAGGAAATGGGGAGACGGGAAAAAGCTCAGGGGTGTGTGGGGCAGAGAGCCAGAACCTCCCTGGACAAGCCTGGGGTGTCCCCCTGGCCATGATCACCCTGTGAGGGCAGTGCTGGGCTCTGAGTCAGCCCAAAATCTGAGACACCCTGTGAAGGAGCTGTGACCCCTGTGCCCACCCAGCCACAGCCCATCCCTGCGACCCCCTGGGAACCAAACCAGGATTCCCCCATTCTCTTGGTCTCTCCTCCCCTCTCTTGGACCCCAATCCCAGCTCTCCATTGCCCAGCACCACCATTGCCTTGATCCAATCCCAATGACTGCTTGTTCCCCCACAACCCCCATTCCTGAGGGTCCCTTTTTTCCCCTGACCCCCATGCCCTGGACACCAATCCCTGGCTCCCTGCAGCACCTCTGCCTTAAAATTCTGTCCTAAACATATCCCACCATCACTCCCATGTGTCACAATGTCCCTGCCCTGCCCCCATCCTGTCCCCACCCTGCCCCCACCAAGGGCCACCTACACATGAGGACGAGACGTGACCTCGCTTCCTGTCCCTTCATCCCAAGAGCCGCCAGCCAAGGGACAGGTGGCCTCAGCAGCGAGTGACAGCCAGTGCCCATGGCCGGGGACACCGGGATGGCCGGGAAGGTGGTGCTGCTGCTGTGGGGTGAGTGCCCCGGGCACGGGCCTGACGCCCTGGGGATGGGCCCTGGCGAGGCAGAGAGCAGTGGGGAGGGGGCACAGTGGGGCTGTGGGGTCCCCTGAGGACCCCAAGGTCAGCAAAGCCAGGGCATGGGCATGGAGCCCAGTGTGACCAAAGTCGTGAGGTAACAGTGGGGACAGGAACAGGGGAACTGGGATTTGGGGTTGGGAACGGGGGATTGGGGTGTGGGGACAAGGATGTGGCAAAAGGAACCTTGGGTTTGGGGAAGCTGTTTTGGATGGTGAGACAGGGATGCAGGGACAGGGACAAGGGCCACATCCCATGCAGATGGGGCATGGTGACAGGTGTCATGGGAATGGGATCACGGGCTCAGGGCCATGGGGATGTGGCTGTGGGGACAAGTGCTGAAGAGCTGATGGAGGTAACCTGTGCACACATGGGGTGTCCAAAATGCACCCATGTCCTGCCTCAGCTCAGGGTGACTGAAGTGTTTCTGTCCTCAAAACCTCTGTGCCACACCAGTGTTCCCGTGGGAACAGTTTGGGGACAGACACCACACCAGGTCCCCCATGTGCTGCTGTCCCTATGGTGACATCCTCACCCAGCCCTGTCCCTTCTCCCTTCCAGCCCAGACCCTCAGCCTCACTGGTGAGTCCTCGGGGGATGCCATGTCCCTGCCCCGCTGTCCCCAGCCCCATGGTGGCTCTGGCAGGCTGGTATCCCCTGTCACCTTCAGGTGCCCAGAGCACCCAGCTCCTTGTGGAGCCCCCCTGGACGCGGGCGGTGCTGTGGGACCGGGTGACACTGACCTGCCAGGGCTCAGGAACCGCCGGTGTCGCCACCTGGTACAAGGACAGGCGGAGCTGGAGACAGGAGGGATGCGACAACTTCACTGCCACCGAGAGTGGCACCTACCAGTGTAAAAAACCCGGCAGTGGGCTCAGCCCCCCGTGATGGTGTCAAATAGTGAGTGGGGACATGAAATGCTCAGGGAGGCTCCCTGATAGGTCTGGGTGGGCTCCACTCCGTGAATGGATGCACATCCCTCGTGTGCCGAGAGCCTGTCCCCTGCACACGGGGACAGCTGTGTCACGGGGTTGCTCCAGCTGTCTCTGGGACCCTCCCATGCAGTTGACACTCCAGATGTCCCCAGTGCCATGGGCATCCACTCTGGACATGTCTTGGGCTCCTCAGTGTGACGGGACCCTCCTGTCCCACAGAGCCTCTGGTGCTGCAGGTGCCAGCACGGGCACTGCTGGAGGGGGACACAGTGACACTGCGCTGCTGGGCTGGCAGGACAGCCCTGTCACCAGGGTGCAATTTTACAAGGATGACAAGGAGCTGGGGGGGCCCTCAGTGACACCGAGCTGTCCCTGTCACCCCTGAACCTGCAGAGCAGCGGCGGCTACCGCTGCGGGGGCTTGGTGCAAACAGGAGCAAAAGTGTCAGCACAGGTGACAGTGACAGTGCACGGTGAGCACCCCCACGGCTGGAACCCCAATATCCTGACACCCCCAAAGCCACTTCTCAGTGGACTCAGAGTCACAGTCTTCACCCCCATCTCATTCCCAGAGCTCAAGCCTGTCTTGATGCTGGAGGGTCCCCCCGAGCTCCCTGAGGGGTCCCCCCTCAATCTCAGCTGCCTCAGCACCCCCAGCCCCCTGCCGCCCCCAGGCCCCCTCCTTTACCGCTTCTACCAGGATGGGCAGTTGGTGGGGGGCCCGCAGGGGTCCCCGCAGCTCCTGGTGCCGGCCGTGGGGGTCTCCCACTCGAAGAATTGCAGCTGCGAGGTGCGCTGCGAGGGGGGGCCGTGCAGAAGAGCAGCGTCCGGCTCAGCGTCACGGTGCGCAGTGAGTGCGGGGATGGGCACGGGGAGCCCCCACAGCCCCCACAGCTCTCCCATCCCTGCTCAACCCTCTGTGTGCTGCTCTGCCTTCCCAGCTCTCTCTCTGGGTCCTTCTATCACTCTCGCTGGTTCCTGCATCCCCCACCACGTCCCCGCAGTTCTCCCTGTGTGTGCTAAACACTAGATAAGTCACACTCCCGGCTGAAAGACTCCCTCTGAAAGGCACCTCTCCAGGTGCCACCATGCACAGGCTCCAACATCCCCCCATCTGACACTCCCTCACCGCATTCCCTGCCCCTACTCACTGACGCTGCCCCCTCACCCCTCAGTTCCTGCCCCTAACCCTGGCCTCAGCCCTGTCTGTGTCCCCGCAGTGCCTGTGGCCAATGCCACCATCACCCCCAGTCCCCCGGCACTCCAGGTGTGCCCAGGTGACCCCGTGACCCTGCGCTGCTCAGTGCAGGTGGGCTCAGCCCCTGTCACCTTCACCTGGCTGCACAATGGGCACGAGGTGGCCAAGGGTCCCCTCCTGGAGCTTGGGGCCGTTGATGTGGGACATTCGGGCACCTACCAGTGCGTGGCCACCAACCAGCTGGGACAGGACGGGCACCGCGTGGTCCGGGCACTCAGGCCAGAGCTGGCCCTGGAGGTGACACCACAGGGAACCACTGGACACCATTGGAACAGAGGTGGGGAACTCAGGGGTCATTGGGATTGCAGGAGCCCTGCAGTGACGGGTGATCCTGATGTGTCCCTTCTGTCCCCAGTAGTGGCTGCTGGCCTTGGCAGGTCCCTTCTTTTCCTGCTCCTGCTCTTGGGTGGAGCTGTGGTTTGGCACAGGTGGAACAATATGGGTGGGTCACAATGGGGACAATGGGGGGCCCTGGGGAGCTGGGGGCCACAGAATTGTGGTACTGATAGGGCAGCACCCACAGCCAGTGACTTAAGCACTCAGAGTCTTTCCCAGGGTACTAAAGGGTTTGTGGGGTGTTGGAAGGCCTTACAGGGATTTTGTGAGGTCTTACAGTGCTCCTGGGTAGAATTTGGAGGTTGAGCCATTTTACCAGGTTTGACATTCTGGGGGCACAGAGCACTGGGGTGGTTCAGGGGTTCTGGGTGGCACCAGGGATGCTCAGGGGTCCTGGGGGAAATCGAGGGTGCAGTGGGGTTTGAGGATTCCTGAGAGGGGTAAGGGCCCTTGGGACCGCACAGTTACCCGTCCCCTCTTTCCATTGCAGCTGACAGGAAGCAGCGGGAAAGGAGAGTGAGGGGCTCAAACCAGATACACACTTTTGGCCCCAATCCCCAAGATCTCCCATTCCCTCCCACACATCCCCTTTATTTCCTCAGGGCCCCCCCAGAGCCCCCGGCCCCCCCAGAGGAGGGGGAGGTGCTGTACACCCACGTCGAGAGCACCAAGCAGACAGGGGGTGAGTCTGGGCTGGGACACATGCAGAGGGACATGTCACCCATGAGTGTTCCCCTGCCCAGATACCACAGCCAGTGTCTCTCGCAGTGTCCCCCCGTGCCACCACACTCCAGGATCCCCAGGTGACCTACGCAGAGCTGCCAGCAACCCATGGGAGACTGCGGGAATGCGGGGATATCTACGGGAATGTGCTGTGACACTCAGGGCATGGCTGGCACTGGGGGAACTAGAGATCCCTGCCCCATGTGTTCCCTCCCCATCGGTTCCCATGGCTGCCCACTCTGCCCAGGAGGTGGCCACAAATGAAGAGTCCCCATGTGGGGCTGCCCAGAGCTTCCCATTCCAGTGCTCCCAGTTCCTCCAGGGGCTACCCATTCCTCCCCCATTGCCAGGGGGCACAGGATCCTTCTGCCTCTTCTTGGACATAAAACACAGCTGTTGAATTAACCCAGGAGAATTAGTTCTTGTGTATTCAGCTCTGCCTGTTCAGCTTAGACCTCAGAGAGTCCTGGTCAGGTTATTGAGCAGATCCTTGTGGGATTTGCAGCAGTTCTGGGGCTCCCTCAGTTCCTTGGGGACAGGCACCAAATGATCAATTGCTGCATTTCCAGACTGGTTCCCTCACAGCTGCCCCTGCAGGGGGGTTTCCATCCAGTCCTGCTCTGAAAACCATCAAAGGCCGTCCCAGAGCCACTGCTTGTGCTCACACTGGCTTTTGTGCTTCTTGCAGGGCTGAGCAAACCACAGGCAGGCCTTTTTTGGCCACAGAAAGCATTCTCACATTTGCAGCAGCTTGAAAGCTGCAAGAATCAAAGCCAAGTGTTGGGGGGAGCCTCAGGTCCTGGCTGCCACCTGGGGCTGACCAGAGCAGGGCTGGCCAATGCCCATCCCTGTGCAGTGACCAGGGTGAGAAGCTCCAGAAAACTTTCCTGGCATCCAATAAACCTTCTTGTGGGCAGAGCTGGAGGCATCAGAGCCCCAAAATATTTCCAGTACAGCCACAGTAGTGCAAAATCCCTCAGAGAGCCAGCAGAGCTGTGCTTTTGTGCACAGGGGTGGTTTAGCAGCACGGCTGACATTCAGGAACGCCAGACCTAATTACAACGGCTCATCGCGGGCCTGCTCCTCCCCTTCTTCCTCCCCCTTTCCATTCCCCACCTCCTCCTGCTCCCCCTTTGGCTGCTGTGTTGGGACCAGTAGTGGCCCAGGAAGAGCAGCAGCTCCAAACATGCTGTGGAGCCTCTGAGGAGCCCTGGCAGTCTCAGCAAGGAGCACCTGCTTTCCTCAACATGCCATGGGAATTCAGCATTCCCAGAGCTGCTGTGCCAGGGCTGAAGGAGGAAAAGGCAGTGAGAGGCTGAGGGTTTTTAGGAATTGTGCTGGAAAGGCACAAGAGGTTCTGTTATGGGCCTGAGACCTGCCTGGGGTTGGGTGCTGCCTTCCTTGCGTTCCCATCAGGGAGAGCGGTGGCGGGTGTTGCACAGGGTGTGTGCCTGGGCCGGGACACTGCTCTGCTGCCACAGGGCACCAGGATCCAAGCTGCTGCCTTCGTCTCTTCTGCCTGGGCACTGCCGGTGCTGGTGCCGGGACCAATTGGTGCAAAGCGTGAGTTTGTCAAAGGAGCGATTTGGGCTCATCCCTCCTGCCCGAGGCCGCCATGGCCCCTGAAGGGTTGGAGCTGGTACCGGGGCGCCCCCTGCTGGGCGAGAGTGCTCCCTGCAGCGCCCCCTGCTGGCTGTGGCCATAATTGCACCAAAGATTAACCAACAGATCTGAGTTGAAATTTCTGTTCTTGTCTTGCTGTTTGTTGAATTGTACTCTATAAATTTCCTAGCAATGAACTATTATTCTTTTTCTAACATTTTTTCCTGGGAATCCACATAATTTTCACATTTTTATCAATTTGGTGGGACCACTCCTCTTTCCATTCCAGGAAGGTTCCTGCTTTCCTTGGCAGATGTTTCACTTCAAAACCAAGACAGTTTCCAACTCTTGGGTTCCAGCATGGATGAGGCAGACACTCCAATACAAGACAGAATAAGACACTTGGCCACCTCATGCTCTACCTTTTAAGCTTTTTGGCCACCATAGGCCACTCCCAAGGTGGGACTCCTAGTTACTTGGCCACGCAGGAGCTCGGTTTGGCAGAGTGTCCCATTGCCCCCAGTGTGCCATGGCTGACAGACTGACTGACACATGGGGCCCTGTGTCATCAAAAACAAGGCCTGACCTACCCTGCCCCACACAGGAGTTCCGAAATATTATGAGACATCCAACTTCTCCTTTCCCTAGCATCCCACCCTGAGCCATGGCTTGATCCCCACTGCCCTGGAAAAGCGGGAGGCTGAGGAATATCCCCAGGGGCTTTGTGACATTATCGTGTGGGGAACAAGGCACAGGAGAGGTTTGAGACAGGACAGAAGGGAATCCAGTGCACAGGTTTTAGTGGGAGCCCAAAATTGGAGAATCCCATTCCTAAAACCTGAGAGCTGAACAAAGAAACACCATCTCTGCCAGCTGAACCAAAAAGCTGCATTTTGGTGCAACTAGGAGAGCAATGAGTCCTGTGTTTGCCGAGCACTGGGAGGAGAGATGAGGAGCTGTGGGTGTACTGGGAGTGCTGAGAGGGGCATTGCAGAGGCACTGGGAGTACAGGGAGACTGGGAATGGGAAACATCTGGATGTACTGGGAGTAATGGAGAGGCACTGGGAGGGGAAATAGACAGGCCTTGGGGGTACTGGGAGCAGAGTAGGGAGGGAATGAGGAAGTGTCTGAGGGTTCTGGGAGCACTTGGATGTGGAATGGGGAGCCACTGGTGGTAGTGGGAGGGGGTTGGGGAAGCCTTTGGAATTTCAGGGGGCATGGGAAGCTCTGGGTACCCTGTGCAGCCTCACATGTGACACCCCCACTGTGCCCATTAACCCGTGAATGTTGGGCACCAATGGGAGCAGTGGGGGGACACAAGTAGGTGGCTGCTCACGAGTGGGATGCTCAGTTCCCCCAGTGCCAGCCATGTCCCGAGTGTCACAGCACATTCCCGTAGATGTCCCCGCATTTCCGCGGTCGCCCATGGGTCACTGGCAGCTCTGCGTAGGTCACCTGGGGATCCTGGAGTGTGGTGGCACGGGGGGACACTGCGAGAGACACTGGCTGTGGCATCTGGACAGGGGGACACTCATGGATGACGTGTCCCTCTGCGTGTGTCCCAGCCCGAACTCACCCCCTGTCTGCTTGGTGCTCACGACATGGGTGTACAGCAACTCCCTCTCCTCTGGAGGGGCCAGGGGCTCTGGGGGGGCCGTGAGGGAATAAAGGGGATGTGTGGGAGGGAATGGGAGGGCTTGGGGGTGGGGGTCAAAGGTCAGAGTGTGGTTTGAGCCCCCCACTCACCTTTCCTGCTGCTTCCTGGCAGCTGCAAAGGAAAGAGGGGAGGGGTAACTTTGGGGTCCCTTGGGCCCTGACCCCTCTCAGGAATCCTCAAATATCACTGCCTCCTCAATTTCCTCCAGGACCCCTGAGCATCCCTGGGGTCCTTCTGAACCCCTGAACACACCAGTGCTTTGGCCCCCCTGAGCCACCAGAACCTCAAGCCTGAAAGGGAGGGGGACCCTCCAAATTCCTCACAGATAACTTAAAGAACCCTCAAAAATGCCTGCAAGGACCTCTAATAACAACCCAAATTCTTCAGGACCCTGAGCAAAAGTCCTGACAGTTCAGCATAGCCCAAGTCAGACACTGTAGGTGCTGCCCCATCACCCCCACATTTTGGTGGCCCCCCAGCTCCTCCTAGACCTCATTGCTCCACTGTCACCCACCCATGTTGTTCCACCTGTGCCAGCCCACAGCTCCACCCACAAGCAGGATGAGGAAGAGCAGGGACCCACCAAGTCCTGTGGCCATTGCTGGAGACAGAAGGGACACATCAGGGTCACCTGTCACTGCAGGGCTCCTGCAATCCCAATGACCCTGTGTGACCCCACCTGTGTTCCAGTGGTGTCCAGTGGTTTCCTGTGGTGTCACCTCCAGGGCCAACTCTGGGCTGAGTGCCCGGAACACGCGGTGCCCGTCCTGTCCCAGCTGGTTGTGGCCACGCACTGGTAGGTGCCCGGATGTCCCACATCGATGGCCCCAAGTTCCAGGAGGGAACCCCAGGCCACCTCATGCTCGTTGTGCAGCCAGGTGATGGTGTCAGGGGCTGAGCCCACCTGCACTGAGCAGGACAGGGTCACGGGGTCACCTGGGCACACCTGGAGTGCTGGGGGACCAGGCGTGATGGTGGCATTTGCCACAGGTACTGTGGGGACACACACAGGGCTGAGGCCGGGGGGAACGGCTGGCACCCAGTGTGGGAGGATGAGGGAGTCTGCATGGTGGCACCTGGTGACAGAGGAGCTCCTTCATATAGGACAGTGACACCACGGTGCTGGGGGTCATCCTGTGGTGTGGGAAGAGGGCATGTGATGGATGAGGGATGGGGGATGAGAATGGGGTGAGGGTGCGGTGAGTGTGGGATGAGGGATGCTGTGTCCAAGGGTAGGGACGGCCGTCACCTGTTGGTGTGGCAGGTGGAATGATGTGGGTGGGATGTGATGGGTGCCATGAGGCACATCAACGGGGGCATCACCCCAGTGCCAAGGGTCTCAGTCCCCTGGGAGGATAACACTCAGCAGGGTGAATGCCACCTGATGTGGAGTGGTAGATGTAACAGCTGGGGAGGGATTCCTGGATTGGATGTCCTGGGTGGGGACACCTGGAGCCAGACAGTCCCAGTTGCCCTGGTCTGTGACACCCAGTGATGGGGGCTGTGAGCTGGGCTGGGCTGCAGATGGTGTGGGGAAGTGAGATGGAATGGGAATGTTTGGAATTGGGGATGCTGTGAGTGGGGTCACCCCTAGTCCATCGGCTGGGCTCACAGGACAGTGACCTTCAGTGTGGGGCTCATGGCCACTCTGTCCTGGTTGCTGGCCAGGCAGTCATAGTGGCTGCTCTCATTGTCTCCAACGCGCTGCAGCTCCAGGAGGGGGCCCGTGCCCAGTGGCTCCCCCAAGCCCTCTCTAGGATTCAGCAGTAGGACAGGGGACCTGTCCGCTTGGTCACCGTGCAGCTCAGCACACGGTGTCCCCCAGTGCCTCCTGTGCCCCGGGGAACTGCACTGACAGGGACACCTCTGAGAGTGGGACCCATGCAGTAGGGCACAGGAAATAGTGGGGACATGGGAGGAGTCGGGGACATCAGGGAGCAGTGAGGGATTCAGGGAGGGGGAGGATCAGAGAGGGGTGAGGAATAGTGACCGCGAGGAAGCCTGGAAAGTGCTGAAAGGACCCCTGGGAAGGATGGGAGATTCAGCGAGGGGACACATGGAGAGGGTTGAAAGGAACATCTTTGAGACCCAGACAGAGATGGTGCAACCGTGGACAATGCAGGGACCTCAGAGAGAGAGAGGTGCACCCAGAGAGATGTGAGGGGATCTGGGGGGGCTGTGGGGGCTCCCCGTGCCCATCCCCGCACTCACTGCGCACCGTGACGCCAAGCCGGGCGCTGCTCTTCCACACAGCACCCCCTCGGAGCGCACCTCACAGCTGTAATTCCCCAAGTGGGAGACCCCCACGGCCGGCACCAGGAGCTGCGGGGACCCCTGCGGGCCCCCCAACAACTGCCCGTCCCGGTAGAAGCGGTACAGGAGGGGGGCTGGGGGCCGCAGGGGGCTGGGGGTGCTGAGGCAGCTGAGATTGAGGGGGGACCCCTTGGTGAACTCAGGGGGACCCTTCCAGCACCGGCACCGTGAAGAGCTCTGGGAAGGAGATGGGGAGGACATGACTTGGAGTCCACTGTGAGGGGGCTGTGGGGTACTGAGATGTGAGGTGTGTGGGTGCTCACAGTGCACTGTCACCGGCGCTGACTCATCCCACAGTCACGTCCAGGAGTTCCTCTGGACCTCGCAGCGGTAGCGGCCACAGTGCCACAGCTGCAGGGGGGACAGGGACAGCTCAGTCCCACGGCCGTGCCACTACTGCGTCTGCCCCTCATCGTGTTTGAAGCGCACTATAGAGACCGACTTCTTCTCCCTGAGCCGGCAGTGCAATGTCACCGTGTCCCCCTCCAGCAGCGCCCTCGCCGGCACCTGCAGCACTGGAGAGGCTGTGGGACAGGAGGGTCTCGATGGCAACAGAAGGAACCAGGGGTCCCCCATTGCAGCAGGGTGATGTCGTCACACTGGGATGCACTGGTACAGGGGATGCTCCACTGATGCTCTGGGATGTCCCTGTGTGCAGGGTACAGGATCTGGTCACACGAGAAGTGTGATCCATAAAGCTGAGCTCACCCAGGGCTCTCGAGGAACCCTACAGGTGCCAGGGTTGGGGCACAAAGACCTCTCACCATTTACAACGTGCACGGTGGGGCTGAGCCCACTGCTGGGTCTGTAACACCAGTAGGTGCCACTCTCAGTGACAGTGACGTGGTTGAGCCCCTCCAATCCCAAGCACCACCCGTCCTTGTACCAGGTGGTGGCACCAGCAGTCCCCGAGCCCTGGCAGGTCAGTGTCACCCGGTCCCACAGCACTGCCGGCGTCCAGAGGGGCTCCACCATGAGCTGGGTGCTCTGGGCACCTGCGGGTGACAGGGGACACCAGCCTGCCAGGGCTATCAAGGGACTGGGGACAGAGGGACAGGCACATGGCATCCCCCGAGGTCTGACCAGCAAGGCCGAGGGTCTGGGCTGGAAGGGAGAAGGGATAGGGCTGGATGGGGGCGGCACCATGGGGACAGTGCACTGGGAGCGGGGTGTGTTATCTGTCCCCTAAATGTCCCCTTTGGGACACCACTACTTGTGGGAAAGTGCTCAGGGATGGTCCTCAGCAAGTCTGGAGAGGCTCCCAGGGGACAGCTCTATTTTGCATTTCCACGTGACACGGCGGCCTTAGGGATGGGGACACAACGGCCACCCTGTGATGTCACAGGTCACCCCGTGCCAGCCCCACAGCCACATCCCCATGGTGCTTCTTTCCTTGTCCCTGTCCCCAGATCTGCCCCAGCTCCATGCAGCCAAATCCCACATCCCCGTCACCGAATTGCTGTCCACCATCCCTTTCTCCACATCTTTCTCCCACATCCCAGCTCCCCTGGTCCTGTCCTGAGAGCAACTCCAAAACCCTGGTCAGACTGAGAGGCCCCTGCCTCTGTCCCCCACTACCTCTGCTGACCTTAGAAATCACAGGGGACCCCACAGCCCCCCTGTGCCCCCTCCCCACTGCTCTCTGCCTCGCCAGGGCCCATCCCCAGGGTGTCAGGCCCATGCCCAGGGCACTCACCCCACAGGAGCAGCGCCACCTTCCCGGCCATCACAGTGTCCCCAGCCATGGGCACTGGCTGTCACTCACTGCTGGGACCACCTGTCCCCTGGCTGGCGGCTCTTGGGATGAAGGGACAGGAAGCGAGGTCACATCTTGTCCTCATGTGTAGGTGGCCCTTGGTGGGGTAGGGGTGTGGACAGGATGGGGGCAGGGCAGGGACATTGTGGGACATGGGGTGATGGTGGGACATGGTGGGGACAGGATGTTGCCGGAATTTGGAGGCTGAGTTGTTGCAGGGAGCCAGGGATGGGTGTTCCAGGGCACTGGGGTGCCAGGGATGGCGTCCCATGGGAATGGGGGTCACCAGGGTTCGGTTGATTAAAACTCAGTGAAGAAAGTCCCAGAACAACATGGCATTCAGGGATTTGTGATCATGGGATGTATCCCAGGAATGGGGGTGCCAGGGGAATAGGGGTCCTGGGGAAATCATGGTTCCTAGGGAATGGGGGTCACAATGGCTGAAACTACCAGGATGAGGGTCTTGGAAATGGAGATCCTGGGGAATGGATGTGCTGGGATTGGGGTCCCAGGAAGGGGGAACATAAAGGATGGGGTACCTATAGTTGGATTCCCAGGGGAATGCGGGTACCATGGATGGGCAGTGGCTGGGCAGGCCCGGGTCACAGCTCCTTCCCTTAGTGCCCCAGATTTTGGGGTGACCAAGGGCCCAACACTGGGGTGCTAATTTCCTGGTCAGGCATCACATGTTGTCCTCGGTATCTTCGCTTCTGTGCCGTCCCCTGCCCTTGACTTTCTCCTCTCTCTACTTCACTGTTTTCCTCATTTTTCTCACTTTTGTGCCATGCTCACTCACTCCCAATTCCTGGCTCAGAAATCCTGGGAAGCACCTGGGCAGGGAATGGGCTGAGGGGACCCCAGGGAGGGAGAAAAAGGGGTAGGGGTTCTGCAGGGAGGGGTGGGGAGGCTGTGGGGGATGGGGGTGTCAGGCTGTGCCCTCCCAACACTTTCACTTTCTCTCTGTAGCAGAAGGAAGAGGTTGTTTGTGCTAAGAGTAACACGGGGTGAGTTCTGCCCTGGGTGGCACATCCAGGGAGTCCTGCCTGAGGGGATCCTGTTCTGGGGGTGACACGTTCTGGGTGGATTTTGTCCCAGTGATGACACATCCTAGTGGGGGAGATCCTGTCCTGGGGGATGGCGGTTTTGGGCAGGGTCCCTGGACATATTCCCTGAGGAAGTCCCTGTCCAGAGTAGGGCACATCCTGGACACCCCTGTCCCAGGCTCTGGCCAGCACTAGGTGGCAGCCAGGACCTTGGCTTTGATTCTCGCAGCTTTCAAGCTGCTGCAAAGGTGAGAATGCTTTCTGTGGCCAAAACAGGCCTGCCTGTGGTTTGCTCAGCCCTGCAAGAAGCACAAAAGCCAGTGTGAGCCCAAGCAGTGGCTCTGTGAAGGCCTTTGATGGTTTTCAGAGCAGGACTGGATGGAAACCCCCCCTGCAGGGACAGCTGTGAGGGAACCAGTCTGGAAATGCAGCAATTGATCATTTGGTGCCTGTCCCCAAGGAACTGAGAGAGACCCAGAACTGCTGCAAACCCCACAAGGATCTGCTCAACCACCTGAACAGGACCCTCCTCCTTCAACAAAACATGCAGCCCTCAGGAATCGTCCAGAAAGAATGTTTGGGTTCTGGATGTGGAAACCAGAAAAGAGAGAAAAACGTGTGGAAATACGGAGCTGGGGCTGCACACATGGCCCTGGGGCACAGGGGTGTCCCAGCAGGAGCAGGGAGTGCCCAGGCAGGGGAATTCAGGGCAGGGTGCAATGCATTCACCAGAGAATCAGAGCCTGAGGCATTTCCAGAGATTGCTGTGGAACCAAATGTACCTGGGAATTCCCATCATCACGGCAAAGTCATCACAGGTGTCACCTTAAGTTTGGGCACCTCAGAGGTGCCAAGGCCCTACTGGGGACAGCAGAAATGCTCAGAGAGCCGCAGGACAGAGGTACCCAGGATGTGCCACCTCTGGGACAGGAATACCCAAGGACATGGCACCTCCAGAACGAGGAGCCCCCTGGGACAAGACCAAGGAACAAGACCCAGGTGTCACCAGCCCAGAGGAGTCCTTTTCCCTCAGGGCAGGACCCCTCTGGATGTGCTCCCCAGGACAGAATACATATCCTGGCCTCAGCACAAACAGCCTCTTCCTTCTGTTGCAGGAAAGTGAAAGTGAAAAGCTTGGGGGGGCACAGAGAGATAACCCTCATCCCTCACAGCCCCCCAACCACTGCCTGCATCCCCCAGCCCCTTTCTCCCACTCCTGGGATCCCACACCTGTTACCTGCTCAGGTTCTCCCTGGGATGGCTGAGCCAGGAAATGGGGAGACGGGAAAAAGCTCAGGGGTGTGTGGGGCAGAGAGCCAGAACCTCCCTGGACAAGCCTGGGGTGTCCCCCTGGCCATGATCACCCTGTGAGGGCAGTGCTGGGCTCTGAGTCAGCCCAAAATCTGAGACACCCTGTGAAGGAGCTGTGACCCCTGTGCCCACCCAGCCACTAATCCTCTCTGCAATCCCCTGGGAACCAAACCATGATACCCCTGTTCTCTTGTTCTCTCCTCCCCTCTCTTGGACCCCAATCCCAGCTCTCCATTGCCCAGCACCACCATTGCCTTGATCCAATCCCAATGGCTGCTTGTTCCCCCACAACTCCCATTCCTGAGGGTCCCTTTTTCCCCCTGACCCCCATGTCATGACACCCATCCTTGGCTCCCTGCAGCACCTCTGCCTTAAAATTCTGGCAAAACTCTGTCCCCACCATGTCCCACAATCACTCCTATGTCTCACAAAGTCCCCACCCTGCCCCCATCCTGTCCCCACCCTGCCCCCACCAAGGGCCACCTACACATGAGAACGAGACGTGACCTCGCTTCCTGTCCCTTCATCCCAAGAGCCGCCAGCCAAGGGACAGGTGGCCTCAGCAGCGAGTGACAGCCAGTGCCCATGGCCGGACACACCAGGATGGCCGGGAAGGTGGTGCTGCTGCTGTGGGGTGAGTGCCCTGGGCACGGGCCTGACGCCCTGGGGATGGGCCCTGGTGAGGCAGAGAGCAGTGGGGAGGGGGCACAGGGGGCTGTGGGGTCCCCTGAGGTCTCCAAGGCCAGCAAAGCCAGGGCATGGGCATGGACCCCAGTATGACCAGAGTCGTGGGGTGGCTGTGGGAACAGGAACAGGGGAACTGGGATGTGGGGTTGAGAACAGGGGGATCAGCGTGTGGGGACAAGGATGTGGCCAAAGGAACCTTGGGTTTGGGGCGGCTGTAGGGACAGGGACAGGGAGACAGGGATGCAGGGACAGGGACAAGGGCCACATCCCATGTAGATAGGTGAAAAGGGCAAGTTGAGAGGTGCCATGGGAATGGGATCACAGGCACAGGGCCATGGGGATGAGGCTGTAGGGACAGGTGCTGTAGGGCTGGGGGAGGTGACCTGTGCAGACATGGGGTGTCAACAATGTCCCCATGTCCTGCCTCAGCCCAGGGTGACTGAAGTGTTTCTCTCCTCAAAACCCCTGTGCCACACCACTGTTCCCATGGGGACAGTTCCAGGACAGACAGCACCCCAGGTCCCCAGATACTTCTGTCCCTGCAGGGCCACCCCACCCAGCCCTGTCCCTTCTCCCTTCCAGCCCAGACCCTCGGCCTCACTGGTGAGTCCTTGGAGAATGCCATGTCCCAGCCCTGCTGTCCCCAGCCCTATTGTGGCCCTGGCAGGCTGGTGTCCCCTGTCACCCACAGGTGCCCAGAGCACCCAGCTCCTGGTGGAGCCCCCATGGACGCCACTGGTGCTGTGGGACCGGGGGACACTGACCTGCCAGGGCTCGGGGACAGCCGGTGCCACCACCTGGTACAAGGACGGGCGGCGCTGGGAGCAGGAGGGACACGACAGCTTCACTGTCACTGAGAGTGGCAGCTACCAGTGTCAAAGACCCAGCAGTGGACTCAGTCCCCCCGTGATGGTGTCAAACGGTGAGGGGGGATCTGAAATGCTCAGGGAGGCTCCCTGATAGGTCTGGGTGGGCTCCACTCCATGAATAGACGCACATCCCTCTTGTGCCGAGAGCCTGTCCCTTGCACGCAGAGACATCTGTGTCACAGGGCTGCTCCTGGTGGCCCTGGGACCCACCCGTGCAGTGGACACTGGACCCAGATGTCCCCAGTGCCATGGGCACCCACTTTGGACATGTCTCGGGCTCCTCAGTGTGACGGGACCCTCCTGTCCCGCAGACTGGCTTGTGCTGCAGGTGCCAGCATGGGCACTACTGGAGGGGGACACAGTGACACTGCGCTGCCGGGGCTGGCCGGACAGTCCTGTCACCAGGGTGCGATTTTACAAGGACGACAAGGAGCTGGGTGGGTCCCTCAGTGACACAGAGCTGTCCCTGTGGCACCTGGACCTGTCCCACAGTGGCCGCTACCGCTGCGGGGGCTTGGTGCAAACAGGAGCAAAAGTGTCAGCACAGGTGACAGTGACAGTGCACGGTGAGCACCCCCACGGCTGGAACCCCAATATCCTGACACCCCCAAAGCCACTTCTCAGTGGACTCAGAGTCACAGTCTTCACCCCCATCTCATTCCCAGAGCTCTTCACGGTGCCAGTGCTGGAGGGTCCCCCTGAGCTCCCTGAGGGATCCCCCCTCAGTCTCAGCTGCCTCAGCACCCCCAGCTGCCTGCGGCCCCCAGCCCCCCTCCTTTACCGCTTCTACCAGGATGGGCAGTTGGTGGGGGGCCCGCAGGTGTCCCCGCAGCTCCTGGTGCCCGCCATGGGGGTCTCCCACTCAGGGAATTACAGCTGCGAGGTGCACTCCGAGGAGGGGGCCGTGCGGAAGAGCAGTGCCCGGCTCAGCGTCACGGTGCGCAGTGAGTGCGGGGATGGGCACGGGGTACCCCCACAGCCCCCAAAGCTCTCCCATCCTTGCTGCGTGTTGCTCTGCAATTCCAGCTCTCTCTCTGGGTCCCCACATCATGCTCGCTGGTTCCTGCATCCTCCACCAGGTCTCTACAGTTCTTCCTGGGTGTCCCTCTCCCTCTCTGATGTCCCTCGATTGTCCATGGCCCTGTCATCCGTGTCTGGGTCCCTAAAATCATTCCCGTGCTTCCCTTCAACCCTCTCCTTGTGCCCCCTCTCTGAATGTCCTATCTTTCCCTGAGGTTCCTTCCTTCCCTTTCCTATCGTTGGCCCCACTTCACCCCTTTCTACCTCACTGAGATCCCCCCACCCCCTCTCTGATTCTCCCCCTCCCCGAGTCCCTCACTCCTCCCCACTGTTAACCACTCGTCCCATGTCCCCAACCCCTCCTGTGTCCCCCTGCAGGGGTCCCGCCCTCAGGGGTGTCCCTGTCAGTGCAGCCCCCGGGGGGACAGGTGGCACTTGGGGATCGCCTGGTGCTGAGCTGCACGGTGGCCAAGGGGACAGGTCCCCTGTCCTTCTCCTGGCACCGGGGAGGCTCGGGGTCACCTCTAAGCACAGGACCCGACCTGGAGCTGTGGCATGTTGGGGAAAATGACAGCGGCCACTACCAGTGTCGAGTCAGTGACGGGGACAGCATGGCTGAGAGTGACCCCCTGAAGGTCTCTGTCCTGGGTGAGTGGGGCGCCCAGACAGAGGTGACACCACCCACAGAATTCCCATCCCCGCCTCACCTGGTGCCAGCCCTGTCTGTGTCCCCGCAGTGCCTGTGGCCAATGCCACCATCACCCCCAGTCCCCCGGCACTCCAGGTGTGCCCAGGTGACCCCGTGACCCTGCGCTGCTCGGTACAGGTGGGCTCAGCCCCTGTCACCTTCACCTGGCTGCACAACAGACATGAGGTGGCCTGGGGTCCCCTCCTGGAACTTGGGGCCATCGATGTGGCACATTCGGGCACCTACCAGTGCGTGGCCACCAACCAGCTGGGACAGGACGGGCACCGCGTGTTCCGGGCACTCAGCCCAGAGTTGGCCCTGGAGGTGACACCACAGGGAACCACTGGACACCACTGGAACACAGGTGGGGTCACACGGGGTCATTGGGATTGCAGGAGCCCTGCAGTGACAGGTGACCCTGATGTGTCCCTTCTGTCCCCAGCAGTGGCCGCAGGCCTTGGTGGGTCCCTCCTCTTCCTGCTCCTGCTCGTGGGTGGAGCTGTGGGCTGGCACCAGTGGAACAACATGAGTGGGTGACAATGGGGACATTGGGGGCCCTGGGGAGCTGGGGGCCAGGGAAATGTCGGGGTGATGGGGTGGCACCCACAGAATGTGACTTAAGCACTCAGAGTCTTTCCCAGGGTACTAAAGGGTTTGTGGGGGTGTTGGAAGGCCTTACAGGGATTTTGTCAGTTCTTGCAGTGCTCCTGGTAGGATTTGGAGGTTGCGTCTTTCTACCAGACTTGAGATTCTGTGGGCACAAAGAACTGGGGTCATTCAGGGGTTCTGGGAGGCACCAGGGATGCTCACGGGTCCTGGAGAAACTGAGGGTGCAGTGGGGTTTGAGGATTCCTGAGAGGGGTCAGGGCCCTGGGGACTCCATAGTTACCCCTCCCCTCTTTCCATTGCAGCTGCCAGGAAGCAGCAGGAAAGGTGAGTGGGGGGCTCAAACCACACTCTGGCCTTTGATCCCAAACCCCAAGCCCTACCATTCTCTCTCACACATCCCCTTTATTCCCTCAGGGCCCCCCCAGAGCCCCCGGCCCCCCCAGAGGAGGGGGAGGTGCTGTACACCCACGTCGAGAGCACCAAGCAGACAGGGGGTGAGTCTGGGCTGGGACACATGCAGAGGGACATGTCACCCATGAGTGTTCCCCTGCCCAGATACCACAGCCAGTGTCTCTCGCAGTGTCCCCCCGTGCCACCACACTCCAGGATCCCCAGGTGACCTACGCAGAGCTGCCAGCAACCCATGGGCGACCACGCGAATGCGGGGACATCTACGGGAATGTGCTGTGACACTCAGGGCATGGCTGGCACTGGGGGAACTAGAGATCCCTGCCCCATGTGTTCCCTCCCCATCGGTTCCCATGGCTGCCCACTTTGCCCAGGAGGTGGCCACAAATGAAGAGTCCCCATGTGGGGCTGCCCAGAGCTTCCCATTCCAGTGCTCCCAGTTCCTCCAGGGGCTACCCATTCCTCCCCCATTGCCAGGGGGCACAGGATCCTTCTGCCTCTTCTTGGACATAAAACACAGCTTTTGGATTAACCCGGGAGAAATAGTTTCTGTGTGTTCAGCTCTGCCTACTCCGCTTAGCCCTAGGAGTGTCCAGTTCAGATTGTTGAGCAGATCCTTGTGGGGTTTGCAGCAGTTCTGGGGCTCTCTCAGTGCCTTGGGGACAGGCACCAAATGATCAATTGCTGCATTTCCAGACTGGTTCCCTCACAGCTGCCCCTGCAGGGGGGTTTCCAGCCAGCCCTGCTCTGAAAACCATCAAAGGCTCTCACAGAGCCACTGCTTCTGCTCACACTGGCTTTTGTGCTTCTTGCAGGGCTGAGCAAACCATAATCAGGCCTTTTTTGGCCACAGAAAGCATTCTCACCTTTGCAGCAGCTTGAAAGCTGCAAGAATCAAAGCCAAGTGTTGGGGGGAGCCTCAGGTCCTGGCTGCCACCTGGGGCTGGCCAGAGCAGGGCTGGCCAATGCCCATCCCTGGGCACTGGGGCTATGGTGAGCCCTGGCAGTGTCAGCAAGGAGCACCTGCTTTCCTCAACATGCCATGGGAATTCAGCATTCCCAGAGCTGCTGTGCCAGGGCTGAAGGAGGAAAAGGCAGTGAGAGGCTGAGGGTTTTTAGGAATTGTGCTGGAAAGGCACAAGAGGTTCTGTTATGGGCCTGAGACCTGCCTGGGGTTGGGTGCTGCCTTCCTTGCGTTCCCATCAGGGAGAGCGGTGGCGGGTGTTGCACAGGGTGTGTGCCTGGGCCGGGACACTGCTCTGCTGCCACAGGGCACCAGGATCCAAGCTGCTGCCTTCGTCTCTTCTGCCTGGGCACTGCCGGTGCTGGTGCCGGGACCAATTGGTGCAAAGCGTGAGTTTGTCAAAGGAGCGATTTGGGCTCATCCCTCCCGCCCGAGGCCGCCATGGCCCCTGAAGGGTTGGAGCTGGTACCGGGGCGCCCCCTGCTGGGTGGGAGTGCTCCCTGCAGCGCCCCCTGCTGGCTGTGGCCATAATTGCACCAAAGATTAACCAACAGATCTGAGTGGTTTGGAAATTTCTGGTCTTGCATTGCTGTTTGTTCTGTTCTGCTCTATAAATGTTCTAGTAATGAACTGTTATTCCCTTTTCTTACATTTTTAAATGGTAGCCCCATAATTTTCACAGCTATTCCTATTTGGAGGGAAATGCCTTCTTTCCACTGCAGGAATGTTCCTGCTTCCCTTGGAAACCACAACACTTCCCAACTCCTGGGTTCCAGCATGGATGGGGCAGACACTCCAAGAGAAAACAGGGTAGGACACTTGGCTGACTCTTTCTCTGCCTTTTAAGCCCTTCGGTCACGAAGGGCCAATCCCAAGGTGGAATTCCTGGTCCCTTGGCCACTCAGGAGCTGGGTTTGGCTGAGCGTCACACTGTCCCCAGTGTGCCATGGCTGACAGATTGATCAACGCACGGGGCCCTGTGTCACCAAAACAATGACTGACCCAGCTCTGGCACACACATGTGATCCAAAATGTCTCAAGACATTCAACTTTTCCTGTCCCTGACACCCCATCCAGTGTTATGGACTGATCCTGACAGCCCTGGAAAACGGGGAGGCTCCGGAACCCTCCAGAGACTTGTGACTTCATGGTGTGGGGAACATGGCATAGGAAGAGTTTGAGACAGGGGAGAAGGGAATCCAGGGCACTGGTTTGTAGTGGCAGCCCACCATTGAAGAATCCCATTCCTAATGCCGGACAGAGCTAAACAAAGAAACACCATCTCTGCCAGTTGAACCAAAAAGCTGCATTTTGATACCAATAAGAGGGCAACGAGTGTTCCCCTGGTACTGGGAAGAGAAATGAAGAGCCATGGGTGTAATGGGAGTGCTGAGAGGGGCATTGCAGAGGCACTGGGAGTGCAGGGGCACTTGGAGAGAGCATGGGAACCATCTGGATGTACTGGGAGCAATGGAGAGGCACTTGAAGGGGAAATAGGGAGCCCTTGGGGATACTGGGAGCACTTGGATGTGGCATGGGGGCCACTGCTTATTGTGGGAGGGGGATGGGGAAGCCCTTGGTGGTTCAGGGGGCATGGGGAGCTCTGGGGGCCCTGTGCAGCCTCACATTTGATCCCTTACCTGTGCCCACCTACCTGTGCATGTTGGGAACACACTGTAGTAGTGGGGGAGACACACATGTTTGGCTGCCCATGAGAAGAGTCCCCTAATGCCCCCAGTGCCCCCACAACCCTCAGTGTCCCCAGGGATCCCCCAGTGCCCAGCCATGCCCTGAGTGTCACAGCACATTCCCATAGATGTCCCCGCATTCGCGTGGTCGCCCATGGGTTGCTGGCAGCTCTGCGTAGGTCACCTGGGGATCCTGGAGTGTGGTGGCACGGGGGGACACTGCGAGAGACACTGGCTGTGGCCTCTGGGCAGGGGGACACTCATGGGTGACATGTCCCTCTGCATGTGTCCCAGCCTGGACTCACTCCCCATGTGCTTGGTGCTCACGACATGGGTGTACAGCACCTCCCCCTCCTCTGGGGGGGCCAGGGGCTCTGGGGGGGCCGTGAGGGAATAAAGGGGATGTGTGAGAGGGAATGGGAAGTCTTGGGAGTTGGGCTCAAAGGAGGGAGTGTGATTTGAGCCCCCCACTGACCTTCCTTTCTGCTTCTTGTCAGCTGCAAAGGAAAGAGGGGAGGGGTAACTGTGGGGTCCCCAGGGCCCTGACCCCTCTCAGGAATCCTCAAACCCTTTCTAGCTTCAATTTTCCCCAGGACCCCTGAGTATCACTGGGGGCCCCCAGAACCCCAGAACCATGCCAGTGCTCTGCACCCCTGAACCTTCAGAATCTCACACCTGGCAGGGAGGGGGACCCACCAAATTCCCCCCAGGTCACTGAAAGAATTCCCAGAATCCATGCAAGGCCCACCAGCACCACCTCACATCTTTTAGGACCCTGAGCAAAAGTCCTGAGCTCTGAGTGCTGCCCAAGTTAGGGGCTATGAATGCTGCCTCATCACCCCAATATTTCAGTGGCCCCTCAGCTCTCCAGGGCCCTTATTGCCTCCACTGTCACCCTCCGTTGTCCCACTTTGGTGGGAGGGACCCACCATAGCCTGCAGCCACTGCTGGGGACAGAAGGGAGACGTCACATTCACACGTAACCCTGGGGCTCCTGAACACCTTGGTGACCCCATGTGACCCCACCTGTGTTCCAGTGGTGTCCTGTGGTTCCCTGTGGTGTCACCTCCAGGGCCAGCTCTGGGCTGAGTGCCTGGAACACGCGGTGCCCGTCCTGTCCCAGCTGGTTGGTGGCCACGCACTGGTAGGTGCCCAAATGTCCCACATCGATGGCCCCAAGCTCCAGGAGGGAACCCCAGGCCACCTCGTGTCTGTTGTGCAGCCAGGTGAAGGTGATAGGGGCTGAGCCCACCTGCACTGAGCAGTGCAGGGTCATGGGGTCACCTGGGCACACCTGGAGTGCCGGGGGACTGGGGGTGATGGTGGCATTGGCCACAGGCACTGCAGGGACACAGACAGGATTGTCACCTGGCAGGGGTCTGGCTCACCCAAGACAGTGACATTCAGGGGGACAATCTCGGCTGTGCTGTCCCCGTTCCTGACCTGGCACTGCTAGTGGCCGCTGTCATTGTCCTCAATGTGCTACAGCTCCAGGTTGGGGCTGATGCCCAGCTGTACCCCAGACCCTCCCTGGTGCCAGGAGAAGGACAGGGTACCTGTCCCCATGGCCACTGTGTAGCTCAACACCAGGCAGTCCCCAAATGCCACCTGTGCCTCAGGGGGCTTCACCGAAAGGGACACCCCCGAGGGCAGGACCCTTGCAGGGGGGAAACAGGAGGGACTTGTGACATGAAAAGAGTGGGGGACACCAGGGAGGAGTGAGGGACTCAGGGAGGCGGAGATCAGAGAAGTGTGGGGGAACCCAATGAGGAGGAAGGGGGCACATATAGTGGGAAGGAGTCTTGGAATGGAATGGAAGGGATCCACAGAAGAATGCAGGATTAAGTGAGGGGACACATGGAGAGGTTTGAATGGAACCACAGGGAAGATTTTGGGGACCCAGACAAGGGTGGTGGGATCTGTGTGCAATGGAGTGACCTCAGACCAGCAGAGATGCACTCAGGGAGGGCTGTGAGGATCTGTTGAGGGATGCAGGAAGCAGCGAGCATGATGGAAGGACCCAGGGAGAGAGCTGGGAAGGGAGAGCGACATGCAGAGCGTTGAGCAGGGGTGGGAGAGCTGAGGAGGCTGTGGGGGCTCCCCGTGCCCATCCCCGCACTCACTGCGCACCGTGACGCTGAGCCGGGCGCTGCTCTTCCGCACGGCCCCCCCCTCAGAGCGCACCTCGCAGCTGTAATTCCCCGAGTGGGAGACCCCCACGGCCGGCACCAGGAGCTGCGGGGACCCCTGCGGGCCCCCCACCAACTGCCCGTCCTGGTAGAAGCGGTACAGGATGGGGGCTGGGGGCGGCAGGGGGCTGGGGGTGCTGAGGCAGCTGAGATTGAGGGGGGACCCCTCGGGGAGCTCAGGGGGGACTCTCCAGCACCAGGACAGGCATGAGCTCTGGGAAGGAGATGGGGGTGAAGACTGTGACTCTGAGTCCACTGAGAAGTGGCTTTGAAGGTGGCAGGATATTCGAATTCAAGCAGTGGGCGTGCTCACTGTGCACTGTCACTGTGACCAGTGCTGACTGTGACATTCCTGAGGTCACCCAGCCCCTGCAGTAGTAGTGGCCACTGTCGTGCAACTGCAGTGGGGACAGGGACAGCTCGGTGCCCCCAAAGGACCGCTCCTAAACCTTCTTGTCCTTGTAAAATCGCACCCTGGTGACAGGGCTGTCATTCCTCAGTCCCCGGCAGCGCAGTGTCCCCGTGTCCCCCTCCAGCAGTGCCCGTGCTGGCACCTGCAGCACCAGCGGCTCTGTGGGGCAGGAGGGTCTCGTCACACTGAGGAGCCTGAGACAGGTGCAGAGTTGGTTCCCATGGCACCGGGGAGATCTGGCTGGAGTGTCCACTGTGCAGGAGGATCCCTGGGAAACCAGGACCAGCCCCGTGGAACAGCAGTCACCATGGCTATCCCACCACACTGGGATCTACTGGGAGGTTCCTGTGTGCAGGTGACAGACTCTCACCACACAAGTGATGTGAGGCCACCCAAAGAGTGGAACCCACGCAGACCTACCAGGGAGCCACCCTGAGCATTTCAGTTTCCCCTCACCATCTGACACGATCACGGGTGGGCTGAACCCGCTCCCAGGTCTCTGACACTGATAGGAGCCACTCTCAGTGGCAATGAAGCTGTCAGATCTCTCCTGCCCCCAGCACTGCCCACCCTTGTACCAGGTTATGACACCGGCAGTCCCCGAGCCCTGGCAGGTCAGTGTCACCCGGTCCCACAGCACCGCTGGTGTCAATGGGGGCTCCACCAGGAGCTGGGTGCTCTGGGCACCTGAAGGTGACAGGGGACACCAGCCTGCCAGAGCTACCATGGGGCTGGGGACAGCATGGCAGGGACATGACATCCCCCGAGGACTCACCAGTGAGGCCGAGGGTCTGGGCTGGAAGGGAGAAGGGACAGGGCTGGGTGGGATGGCCCTACAGGGACAGCAGCATCTGGGGGACCTGGTGTGGTATCTGTCCCTAAACTGTCCTCACAGGAACACTAGTGTAGCATGGAAGTTTTTAGTACAGGGACACCTCGGTCACCATAGGCTGAGGCAGGACATGGGGACACTGTGGACATCCCATGTGTGCACAGGTCACCTCCCCCAGCCCTACAGCACATCTTCCCACGGCCACATCCCCATGGCCCTGTGCCTGTGATCCCATTCCCATGGCACCTGTCCCCATGTCACATCTGCATGGAATGTGGCCCTTGTCCCTGTCCCTGCATCCCTGTCTCTCTGTCCCTGTCCCCAGAGCTGCCCCAGCCCCAAGGTCTCTTTTGCCACATCCTTGTCCCCACATCTCTATCCCCCTGTTCCCGATGCCACATCCCAGTTCCCCTGTTCCAGTTCCCTGTTCCTGTTCCCCACTTCCCATCCCATGGCACCTCACCACTCTGGTTACACTGGGGTCCATTCCCATGCCCTGGCTCTGCTGCCCTTGGGGACCTCAGGGGACACCACAGCCCCCTGTGTCCCCTCCCCACCGCTCTCTGCCTCACCAGGGCCCATCCCCAGGGAATCAGGCCCATGCCCAGGGCACTCACCCCACAGGAGCAACGCCACCTTCCTGGCCATTCCAGTGTCCCCAGCCATGGGCACTGGCTGTCACTAGCTGTTGGGGCCACCTGTCCCCTGGCTGGTGGCTCTTGGGATGAAGGGACAGGTAGTGAGGTCACATCTCGTCCTCATGTGTAGGTGGCCCTTGGTGGGGGCAGGGTGTGGACCTTGTGGGACATGGGGATGATAGTGGGACATGGTGGGGACATTATGTTGCCAGAATATGGAGGTTGAGGTGTTACAGAGAGCCAAGGATGGGTGTCATGGCATGTGGGTCCCAGGTTTGGGGGTGCAGGGAGGAAAAGGGACCCTCGGGAATAGGGGTCTCAGGGAAGAAGCAGCCCATGGGATGGGATCAAGGCCATGGTGGTGCTGGGCAATGGGAGTGCATGGGGGATGGTCCCCAGGGAGGAGAGACCAATGGAATTGGGATGCCAGGGTTGGGTTACCAAGGGAATGGGAGTTCCAGATGTGGATTCCAAAGGGAATGGGTGTACCAGGGATGGGCAGTGGCTGGGTGGGTGCACGGGTCACAGCTCTTCCACAGGATCTCTCACATTTTGGGCTGGCTCAGATCCCAGCACAGCCCTTACATTGTGCTCATGGCCAGAGGGGCACTCCAGGCTTTTCCTGGGAGGTTCTGGCTCTCTGCCCCACACACCCCTGGGCTTTTTCCCATCCCACTATTTCCTTGTTCAGCCGTCCCAGGGAACACCTGAGCGGGTAACAGGTGGGCGACCCACAAAGGGGAAAATGTGGCTGGGGAGTGGTTGGGGTGCTGTGGGGGATGGGGCTCTCTGGTTCTCTGGCTGTACACCCCCAATATTTTCACTTACTCTTTCTTGCAGCAGAAAGAAGAGGCAGTTAATGTTGAGGCCTGGATGTGGATTCTGTCCTGGGGGGCACATGCAGAGGGTCCTGCACTAAGGAAAAAGGGCTCCTCTGGGGTGGTAATTCCTGGGTCTTCCCAGGAGGGTCCTTGTCCTGGGGGTGCCACGTCCATGGGGATTCCTGTTTCAGATTTGGCACCTGTGTCCTGGGGGGCCCTGAGCATTCCCACTGTTCTTAGTAGGGCCCTGGCACCTCTGGGGTGTCCAAACTTACGGGGATGCCTGTTACGACCTTGCCCCGGAAATGGGAAATTCCAGGTACATTTGCTTGAATTCCCTACTTCCCAAATGGTTGAGACAAAATTATACATCCATAGAATAAAGGAAAAAACCTTTTCCCTCAGCATTTTTTCCCACTAAAAAATGAACTCAGCAAAATTCAATCTGAAAGGCATAAAATGGTCTGATTTATAGAAGGCTTTAAATCGTTGTTCTCCCAACAAATCACTTACAATACAAACAAAAACAAATCACAAAGAAAAGAGATATTTTGGTTTCATTTAGGAGCTCACTAGTGCATCCCACAGTAGCGTTTGCTTGTGGATAGCACAGAGTGTGGAATCTCCCTGAGTTTCCAAAACATTCATGGTGAAATACATGGGCCGGGTGACCTGCTGCTCTATAAGACCTTTATTTGGGGTCAGCTCTGGGTGGGGAACCCCAAGGGCTGCACACACTGCTGCTGTTCCCAAAAGGCGACATGGAGGAGCAGGAACAATGCAGCTGTGTCTCCAAAGGCTCACAGGCAGAGCTGGGTCTTTCATCCTCACAGGTGCCTAGGAAGACTAAAGTGGCTCGTTGTGTTAAGGGGAGGTCATGGTGGTAGGATGCTGTTGAGGTTACAGTGACAGGAGAGAGCAGCTCCCGATGGTGACTTTGCCTTCTCCTTTATTTTCCCGATTGGGGAACACTATTTTCAGGCCTCGGGCTTGTTATTTTAGGGGTTTCAGCTCTGATTCTCTGCGTCTTTCTTCATTTGCATGTAATCCACTGACATCACTCCTCTTCCTCTGTCACAGGTGCCATTTTAGGGAGGCAGCAAGAGCATTAACCCGACCAAAAGGGGAAGGGGATATGGGGTAAGACAGTTGGGGACCAAAAACAGAGTGAGGCCAAGAACTTAACATTAACAATTAACATTACAGACAACCAGGAACATTTATAAAAAAACATACAACTCTAACTGCTGTAAAACTTCCTCAGGGAGATGTCCCCTGGAATTTTTATTCCTGTAAACCACCTGGTGTGCCCAGGATCCCAACACAATGCCGAAGCCACGGGCAGTGCATCCCCCATGTCAGGGGTAGCGGGAACGGGATTGGGGAGGACAGCAGGGACAGGAGTGGGAGTGGGAATGGGATCAGGGATGACAGCAGGGACAGGAGTGGGAGTAGGAACGGGATCAGGGAGAACAGCAGGGACAAGAGTGGGAACTGGACTGGGGATTACAGCAGGGACAGGAGTGGGAGTGGGAACGGGATCGGGGATTACAGCAGGGACAGGAGTGGGAGAGGGAACAGGATCGGGGATGACACCAGGGACAGGAGTAGGAGCAGGAACGGGATCAGGGATGACAGCAGGGACAGGAGTGGAGCGGGATCGGGGAAAGCAGTAGTCCTGCAGGGACAGGAGCAGGGAGAGGGGACAGGAAGAGAACCCTGTCTGAAGGATTTATTCATCACACATAGGATTGTTCCCTTCCTCCTGGGAAGCAACCCAGCCCTTCCCGTAAAGAAGGCTTTGTCGAGACATAGTTAGGAACTCTTCCCATTTTTCACATTCCCAACCTGAAACCCGAATTACTTCCCATGGACTCTGCTCCCAAAAGGCCAGAAACTCTGTCCATCTTTGGAGGAGGTCACAGCAATCCGTGGAAATGCCCGTGTGTCCCTCAGGTTCTGATTCCCTGGTAAATGCACTGCACCCTGCCCTGAATTCCCCTGCCTGGGCACTCCCTGCTCCTGCTGGGACACCCCTGTGCCCCAGAGCCATGTGTGGAGCCCCTGCTCCATATTTCCACAATTTTTCTCTCTTTTCTGGTGTCCACATCCAGAACCCAAACATTCTTTCTGAAAGGTTCCAGAGGGCTGAAAGTTTTGTTGAAGGAGGAGAGTCACAGTCAGGTTATTGAGCAGATCCTTGTGGGATTTGCAGCAGTTCTGGGTCTCTCTCAGTGCCTTGGGGACAGGCACCAAATGATCAATTGCTGCATTTCTGGACTGGTTCCCTCACAGCTGCCCCTGCAGGGGGGGTTTCCAGCCAGCCCTGCTCTGAAAACCATCAAAGGGCCTCACAGAGCCACTGCTTGGGCTCACACTGGCTTTTGTGCTTCTTGCAGGGCTGAGCAAACCACAGGCAGGCCTTTTTTGGCCACAGAAAGAATTCTCACCTTTGCAGCAGCTCAAAAGCTGCGAGAATCAAAGCCAAGGGGGCAGGGGGAGCCTCAGGTCCTGGCTGCCGCCTGGGGCTGGCCAGAGCAGGGCTGGCCAATGCCCATCCCTGGGCACTGGGGCTGGGCCATGGCCTGGCCCCACACTTGGAAGGGCACTGGCTTCAAGGAGCAGGAGTTTGGGAGCTCCTGCATGCCTGGGGCTCCATTCCCCAGCTGCTCTTGCTGGATCAGATCCTGCAGGGGAGGAGTGAGATTGGAGAAGACTGGAACAGGATTTCTCCCCAAATCCAATAAACCCAAAGTGTCCCAACCCCTGGGGACAGAATCCTTGTGTGGGATTGATTTGGAGCAGCACAGGGAGGGGGAATCCCCCCAAGAGCTTCACAAGTGTTTCATGGGGAGGGTCTCATCCATTTCCTGGTCGCCAGCACTGAGGCCCTGCAGGGGTTTTGGGTGTGGGGGTGGGGTTTGGATGTTTTTGGGGTGTCTGTGCCCTGCCTGCCTGACACCAGCCCATGTCTGTTCCCCCCATTCAGCCCAGCTGGGATTTTTCACCCACAGAATGATCTTGGTGGGCTGTGCAATGGGGCCGAGGTGCTGCACCTGTGAGGGTTCCCAAATGGGGATTGAGGCTCCCAGATGGGCAGGGGCAGCCAATGAGGTGGTGTAGAGTGGGTGGGTCACACCCCGATTTGGGGCACTCCAGAGGTCACAGAGGTCACAGTGCCCCACTGAGGATAGAGGGGGTTGGCAGGGCCCCCCTGCCCGGGACAGGGATCTCCAAGATGTGCCCTACCCTGGACAGGGACTTGCTCAAGGAATGTGTCCAGGGACCCTGCCCAGAACCACCATCCCCCAGGACAGGATCTCCCCCGCTGGGATGTGTCACCACTGGGACAAAATCCACCCAGAACGTGTCACCCCCAGAACAGGATCCCCTCAGGCAGGACCCCCTGGATGTGCCCCCCAGGACAGAACCCACCCCCTGTGACTCTCAGCACAAACAGCCTCTTCCTTCTGCTGCAGGAGAGAGAAGGTGAAAGTGTTGGGGGAGCACAGCCAGACACCCCCATTCCCCACAGACTCCTCACCCCTCCCTGCAGACCCCCCCCCCCCCTTTTCTATCTTCCTGGGCAACCCCCAGGCCATTCCCTGCCCAGGTGCTTCCCAGGATTTCTGAGCCAGGAATTGGGAGTGAGTGAGCATGGCACAAAAGTGAGGGAAATATGGAAAGCAGAGAAATAAAGAGATGAAAAAGTTGAGGGCAGGGGAGGGAACAGAAACAGAGCTACCGGGGATCCCCATGTGATGCCTGCCTAGGAAAGGAGCAGCCCAAGGGGGCAGCATGGGGCCCTGAGTCACCCCAAAATATCCAGCACCCAGGGAAGGAGCTGTGTGCTTTGGACCTGCCCAGCTACTACTCATGCCTGGCATTACCCATTCCCCTGGAAATGCAACCATGGGACCCCCATTCCTTCTGTCCCCCATTCCCAGGGACCCCAATTCCAGGACTGCTATTCCCTAGGATCTCCATTTCTAAGGACCCCCATCTTGGTAGTTCTAGCTCCTGGGAGCCCCTTTGCATAGGGACAATGATTCCAAAAGGACACCCATTCCCTTGGCATCCGCACCCCTTGGATCCATCATATGATCACAAATCCCTGGAGGCCACCTCCATTGGGGCACTCATCCCTGAATCTGAATCCACCCAACCTGTGGGACCTCCATTCCCAAGGGAGCCCATCCCTTGCACGCCAGTGCCCCGGACACCCATCCTTGGCTCCCTGCAACACCTCAGCCTTCAAATTCTGACAACATCCTGCCCTCACCATGTCCCACCATCACCCCATGTCCCACAGTGTCCCCACCCTGCCCCCATCCTGTCCACACCCCTACCCCACCAAGGGCCACCTATACATGAGGACAAGATGTGACCTCACTACCTGTCCCTTCATCCCAAGAGCCACCAGTCAGGGGACAGGTGGCCCCAGCAGCGAGTGACAGCCAATGCCCATGGCCGGGGACACCGGGATGGCCAGGAAGGTGGCGCTGCTCCTGTGGGGTGAGTGCCCTGGGCATGGGCCTGACGCCCTGGGGATGGGCCCTGGTGAGGCAGAGAGCGATGGGGAGGGGACGCAGGGGGTCCCCTGGGGTCGCCTGAGGTTCCCAAGGCCAGCAGAGCAGTGGGGGGCAGACCCAGTAGCCCCTCTGTGTGACCAGGTTTTTGGGATGGCTCAAGGGCCAGGAACAATGGAACTGGAATTTGGGAGAGGGATGTGGAGACAGTGATGGGGGACAGAGATTCAAAGACAGTTATGTGGGGTTTGACTGCATGGAGTTGGGGCAGCTCTGGGGCAAGGGACAGAGGGGATGCACCATGGGGAGGTGCCCACAGGGCTGGTAGGGGTGACCTGTGCCAGCACGAGATGGCCACGCTGACCCCATTCCAGAGGCACCCATGCCACCCAGATGTGTGAAACAGAGCTGTATCCTGGTAGCCTCTGCAGACCTGTTGGGGACTGTGCACCTTCCTACAAGAAGGGTGTCCTCAAGGGGACATTTTGAGGAGTCCCACACCCTGATCTAGGGTGCCACTCTCCCCATGGTGCCATCCCCACCCAGCCCTGTCCCTTCTCCCTTCCAGCCGAGACCCTCGGCCTCGCTGGTGAGTCCTCGGGGGATGCCATGTCCCTGCCCCACTGTCCCCAGCCCTGTGGTGGCCCTGACAGGCTGGTGTCCCCTGTTACCAGCAGGTGCCCAGAGCACCCAGCTCCTGGTGGAGCCCCCATGGATGCCAGTGGTGCTGTGGGACCGGGTGACACTGACCTGCCAGGGCTCGGGGACCGTCGGTGGCACCACCTAGCAAAAGGACGGGTGGAGCTTGTGGAAGGAGGGACCCGACAGCTTTAGTTTCACCGAGAGTGGCACCTACACATGTGAGAGACCCGGGGCTGGGATCAGCTCCCCCCTGATGGTGTCAGATGGTGAGGGGGGATATGAAATGCTCAGGGTGGCTCCCTGATGGGTCTGGGTTGGCTCTACTCCGTGGTGGCCTCACACTCCTCGTGTAGCGAGGGCCTGTCCCCTGCACACAAGGACATCCCAGTGGATCCCAGTGCATCCCAGTACACCCCAGTGTGGTGGGGACCCCGTGGTGACAGCTGTGTCACAGGGAGGCTTTTGGTGTCCCTGAGACCCTTCCATGCAGTGGACACCGGACTCAGATGTCCCCAGTGCCCACTCTCCTCAGTGTGATGGGACCCTCCTGTCCACTGGGATCTTTGAGCCATGATGGCCTGGGGCAGCGGTGACCCCTGAGGCTGGGTGTAATTCCCACAGCTGAGTCATTTTGACAAGACAAACAAACAATGCCCTGCAGGGTTTGCCTCCTTGCCTTCTCTAACACCCAACTGTGCACTGGGCAGCTACAGTGAGTGACCCATGCATTAAAAGTTGATCAGGATGATGGAGATGGGAGCAGAACACAGTTTGGTTACACCCCAGCTTGTAAGCCAGGAATAATGGAAGCCCCAAACTCATGGGGAATCCCAGCTGGTTCCTCGTGGGGCTGGGCCTAGGAGGGGGCTGCGCTGGTTTGGCTCTGAGTCCTGAGCTCCACCTGGGCACAATATTTGTCAGGAATTCCAGTGGCTCTGTAGAGGAAAGAATCCATCAGGATCTGTCACAGTGACCTGCAGCAGGTCCCGTTTGCTGAGGATGCAGAGGGAGCTGGGAGGTGGCCCAGGCTGGGACACCAGGAAGGACTCAGGGAGCCCAGGGAAGCAGCACTGGCAGCCCCTGAGCTGAACTCCTGCAGCTTCTGCTGCCTGAGCTGGGTGAGGCACTGGCTGCGCTGCCGGATCTCCTGCTCCTGCTGCCGGCCCTCCTCAGTGACGGCCGCCCGCTCGCGCTACCGCTGCCGCGGCAGCTCCTGCATCTGCCGCCGCACATCTTGGGCACGGGCGCACTGCTGGAGCTCCTTCTGCTCCTGCTGCAGCTTCTGCTGCTCCAGCTGCTCCTGGTGGGCCCTGTGGGAGAGCTGGGCTGCCTCAGGGACCCTGCCACAGCCCCACAGCTGGCACAGCACCTGGGCTGGCACTGGAGTGCCCAGAGCCACCAGCTGGAACTGGGAGCCTTGTTGGCCACTGCCTGAGCCATCCCTCAGTCCCATGTACTTCACGTGAGCACCCTCTGAAATTCCTGGTGGTCCTGCTCCATCTGCATGGCCAAGTGCTGTTCCTTCTGGGCATCAGCTGCTGCTCCATCCCACCTTCCTCTGTGTCTTTTCCCTCTCCCAATACCGCCATTCCCAGTCTGCAGCCTCTTGGTTCCTCTTGGCCCTCAGAGCATCCTACCCAAATAGGGGACAGTGCTGGGCTTCCCTCTGGGGCAACTATGGAATCCCTTGGCTGTGGCTTTGGGTCTGCTGGCACCACTCCAGGACATCCCCTGGTTCCAGGGGCTGCTCCTGCAGACCCCCCTGTCACGATCCACTCAACCCGAGCAGGAGTCGTCATTGTTTGTTCAACCCCAGGGTGCAAAAGACAAAAGCAAGAGACTCAGGGTTGTTTAACAGAAAGCAATAATACAGTTTACTGCATGCTAACAACCAAGTTTTGCAATAGAGAGAGAGAGATATAAAAGGGGAGAGAGAGAGAAGGATGGGATATAGCTACCAACAGACGGGATGCATCCTCGTGGCCGTCCAACGAGACGAGATGCGTCTTCAATCCATTGGGGAGAAAGAGATCTCAAAGTCAGTGTGGGGAAAGTCACTTTTTATAATCCTTTTCCAAATCGAGTGGCCTCTGGCCAAAAGCTGGGGAGATTTATGGACTATTGTATGTGGAGATCGTGGCCCCAAGAGGCAGGTGTGAGGACAGGGTGCAAAAACCAGCACCCTGCAGCACATGACAAGCACCAGGCACAGCTACAAACAGCCCTTGGCACTCAAGCTCAGCCAGCTTCTTCTCCTTCTCCAGGTGCAGCTTTTCCTGCTCTGCCTCCATGGCAGCACAGCGCTCCTAAGGAGGACAGATCCACAGGAAGGGGCAGAGTCCAAGGATGGGACAGACCCCAAGGCTGGGACAGAGTCCCAGGGTGTGGGACAGAGCCCAAAGGGCAGGACGAGCCACTGGGTGGGAGAGAATCCCAGGGTGTGGGACTAAGTCCTGGGGTAGGACAGAGCCCCAGGCTGGGACAGAGCCCCAGGGTGTGGGACAGAGCCCCAGGACAGCTCCTGCAGGCCCTCCTGAGTGCTGCCTCCTCCTGCTCCACACTCAGTGCAGGGAGGCTTTGAGCCTTCTCCAGAGGATGCCACCAAGCCCCGATAGGACCAGAGCTCTGATCCTGCTGCCTGCTGTTCCCACTCCCTGAGTGTGGCTGATCCAGCACTGCCAATCTATTTCCAGCCAGGTGAAAACCTCCCTGAAGCCCCCCGTTCCCTGCTCCCACCTTCCTTTCCTCCCTCTTCATCTGCTCCAGGCGCTCCAGCTGCCTCTGGCCCTCCTGGTACAGCTCCTCAGCCCTTGGCACTTGCTTCTCTGCATTCTGCTCCATCTGCTTCACAATGTGCTACCTGGCTCAGGGAATACAAGAGCAGAAGGGTTCCCTCTGGACCCAAACTGCTGCCCATCATGGGAATGCTGCATGAACAGGGCTGGTGTGGCTGGAATGGGCCGGATGCCTCATTGGGGAAGAGGGAGCCTTCTGCCCACCTGATCAGCTCCTGCTACCTGCAGCACTCCAGCTCCTCCTGCATCTCCACGCCCTTCTCCCGCTCCATTTCAAACATGTTGCCCAGGCACTTCTCCTCCTCTGCCAGTCCTTTGTGGATCATCCGCTTCTCCAGCCCTTGCTTGTCCCAGATCATGTTGTACTTGGAGCTGAGGAAAAGCTGTGGGGACAAGAGGTGTCTGTGGCTCAGAGCTGCACTGGGACACAGGAGCAGGGAGGGCAGGGGAAGGAGAGGAAGAGCTGTGAGCACGAGGAGCAGGGGAGGCTCAGGCAGGGCCAGATGACAGCAGGGAGAGCTGGCCCTACCAGGTTCAGTCCCTGCATCTCTTCCTCCTGCTCCAGCCTCATCCTTGTCACCTGCTGCAGCAGCTTCTGCTCCTCCTGCTGCTCCTGCTCCTCCACATGTCTCCGATGGTCTCTCTCATCCTCAAGTTCTGCCTTTCTCTGCTCCTCCATCTGGGCCTTTTTCAGGAATTCCTGAGGGGACAGAGAGTGCCGCCCAATCCTGGACACCTTCCCGAGGCCTCGCAGGGGTCACGCTTCAGGTGCCACATTCTTGGCACAGAGTGGGGACATGATGGGCTCCTGGAGACCTGGCACGGCCATGGGCACCCCTTCCCACAGCTCTGGGCTGACACCCCCTGCCCTTGGAAGCCTGGGAGTGCTGGGCTCAATTCCAGGGATGCTGCCCAGCTCTGAGGCTTGCAGCCTCCCCTGTACCCCAAAACATGAGGGACAAAAGGGACCCCCTTGTTGAAGCCACCACCCCTCAAACTCAGCTGCAGAGCATGAAAAGGAGGAGATGCCAACAAGCAGGAGGGGACATGCCCACGAAACCAGCATCCTGTGTGGCTTTCAGGGTCTTCAGCCTGTCCCAATGCTCCACAATAGTTGGGGCTTGAGTTGATTCCTTGACTCTCTCATATTCCTTTTCTCCAAATATGAGATATGGTTGAGTCTTCTCCTGGAGAAATGTTGGGGAGCACAAAGAAGGAGCTCAGTGGCACAGAGACCCCAATAGCTCTTGGTGTTCCTTAGGCTGCCTGAGCTGCCCACTTGGCCACCAAGCCAGCCCAGAGCAATGCAGGAAGCACTGGGGAAGCTGTGGGGACCTAGTTCTCTGGTTTTGGAGCAAGGCAGGAAGGGAAAGTATGGTGCAAGTGGCACCAGGCTTGGATACAGGGGGAAGGATTCTCAGGGGTGGCCAGGGCACAGTGCCAATTTCTGCTCCCAGAGATTCTGGGATGCTGCACTGACACCCATTCCACAAAACCCCTCAGGATTTGGGCACAGTCTTATATGAGGTCCCGGATCAAGTCCTTGGTGATGATTCTGGTGGTCTTTGGTTTGTATGTGATGGAGGGTGGTGATCCCTTAGGATCTTTAGGCACATCCTGAAGGATCACAATGTGGTCCTGTGGCTGCTGGTGTCAGTGCTGTTTAGGAAAGGATGACGTGAGGGATCCGAAATCCCGCACACTCAGCTCTCCCTGAACACTGACTGATCCTGGGAGGAGCTCTGGACCCTCGGGTGCAGGACAGAAGGGGTCGGAGTGGTTGGCAGTCAGAGGGAGATCCCAGCTGAGATCCCCAGAGGGGAGACCTTGGGAATGATGGACGGGAATCCCGGTGGGTGAAGCTGCTGACGGAGGGGGAGGTGGGACCCCGGGAAGAGCCCCCGGCACAGAGGGACAGGGACCCTGTGCCAGCAGCCACGGCTGCCATGGCACTGCCAGTGCTGGTGCTGCCAGGGAGTGTGGGAGGTGTGAAAATGTCCCTGAGACTGTCACAATGTGATGGAATCGACGGCTGGGATGTGTCTGAGCCCATTCTGACAGTGTGCCTGAAGCCACTGTCATGACATGTTGGGAGTGACTATTGCCAGGCAGCTCCCCCAGAAGCTCCCGGGACTCACGGGATGTCCTGGAGCAGATATGGGATAGAGGGCAGGGGATGGGTGCGGAAGCTGCAGAAGCTGGGAAGGGCAAATCCAAGGGGTGGCAGAGATGGAATTGCTGCAGCCAAGAGGAGCCCGAGGCTGCGAGGGGAACAGCCCTGCAGGGAGGAAGGAGGGGCACGAGGGGCTCCGGAGATTCCCTGGCAGCCCTTGGGGGTCCCTGGGCATCAGAGACCCCCCTGCAGCCCTGCAGGAGCCCCTGGCAGAGCAGGGGGTGCCCAAAGGGGCTGTGAGGCCGTGGGAAGCCCCTGCTGGAGCACTTGGGACAGAGCTGCAGCCCACGGGAAGGACTCGTGCTGGACAAGTCCCTGGAGAAGGGTCTCCCTGAAAGGCAGGGACCCCACCTTGGTTCAACAACCTCAGAAACAACCTGTGCTGAACTGCCAGGGCCCCATTCCCAACTCCTTGTGCAGATGGAGGGAGGAGAGTCTCAAAAGAAGTTTGTGTGTTAAGAAGGGTTTATTTGACCTCCTTATCCTGCTCTGATCTTATCAGCAAAAAATTCAATGAAAATCTCTGATTCTGAGTGTGTTTCTCACGTGGCAGGATTTGATGAACAATCTGTCCTGCTGCTTGTCTCAAATCAGGAACCCTTCATTCAATTTTCTCTCCCTGTTCAGGTGCAGAGGGCAGAGAGAGATCAGTGGGTGTGGGGGCATCCGGCCACTGCCAACCACGGCAAGGTAGGAAGGAGGAGAAGGAGGGAGCTGGTCAGGTTGTTGAGCAGATTGTTATTGTCTTTGCATCAGTTCTTGGTCTCTCTCAGTGCCTTGGGGACAGGCACCAAATGATCAATTGCTGCATTTCCGGTCTGGTTCCCTCACAGCTGCCCCTGCAGGGGGGGTTTCCAGCCAGCCCTGCTCTGAAAACCATCAAAGGGCCTCACAGAGCCACTGCTTGGGCTCACACTGGCTTTTGTGCTTCTTGCAGGGCTGAGCAAACCACAGGCAGGCCTTTTTTGGCCACAGAAAGCATTCTCACCTTTGCAGCAGCTCAAAAGCTGCGAGAATCAAAGCCAAGGGGGCAGGGGGAGCCTCAGGTCCTGGCTGCCACCTAGGGCTGGCCAGAGCGGGACTGGCCAATGCCCATCCCTGGGCACTGGGGCTGGGCCATGGCTGGACCCACACTTGGATGGCCACTGGCTTCAAGGAGCAGGAGTTTGGGAGCTCCTTCACGCCTGGGGCTCCATTCCCCAGCTGCTCTTGCTGGCTCAGATCCTTCAGGGGAGGAGCAAGAATGGGGAAGTCTGGAATCCCTGGAGCCACCATCCCCCAGGACTGGACCCTCTTGGGAAGGATGTGTGCCCTTGGGACAGGATCCCCTCAGGCAGGACCCCCTGGATGTGCCCCCCAGAACAGAACCTGCCCCTGTGTGACTCTCAGCACAAGCAGCCTCTTCCTTCTGCTGCTGGGGAGAGAAAGTGAAAGTGTTGGGCGGGGCACAGTGGGCACCCCAATTCCCCATAGTCTCACCAACCCTCCCTGCAGACCACTCAGCCTCTTTTCTCCCTCTCTGGGCTCCACCTAAACCGTTCCCTGCTCAGGTCCTCCTCAGGAACTGGGGAGGAGGAGGCATGGCACAAAAGTAAAGAAAATAAGAAAAACAGAGAAATAAAGAGAGGAAAAAGTCAAGGGCAGGGAAGGGCATAGAAGCAGGACTACCCAGGACCCCCAGGTGATACCTGCCCAGTAAAGGAGCACCCCAGCATTGAGCGCTGGGTCGCCCCAAAATCTGAGGCACCCTGTGAAGGACCTGTGCCCCACGGGCACACCCAGCCACTGCCCATCCCTGGCACCCCCATTCCCCTGGGAACCCAACAATGGAACCCTCATTCCTTACATACCATCACTCTGGGACCCTCCCTGGGATCCATCCCGTGGTCACAAACCCCTCGAGGACACATTGTTCCAGGACTCTCATCACTGAGTCTGAAGCCACTCAACACATGAGAACCCCAATCCCATGGGACCCCATCGCAGGAACTACAGTGCCCTGGACACCCGTCCTTGGTTTCCACCTAACCCTAAACACCTGCAACACCTCAGCCTCCAAATTCTGGCAAAATCCAGTCCCCAACATATCCCACCATCACCCCCATGTCACACAAGGTCCCCACCCTGCCTTCACCAAGGGCCACCTACACATGAGGACGAGATGTGACCTCGCTTCCTGTCCCTTCATCCCAAGAGCCGCCAGCCAGGGGACAGGTGATCCCAGCAGCGAGTGACAGCCAGTGCCCATGGCTGGGGACACTGGGATGGCCAGGAAAGTGGCACTGCTTCTGTGGGGTGAGTGCCCCAGGCACGGGCCTGATGCCCTAGGGATGGGCCCTGGTGATGCAGAGAGCGTTGGGGAGGGGGCACAGGGTGCTGTGGGGTCCCCCTGAGGTCCCCAAGGCCGGCAGAGCCAGGGCATGGGCATGGACCCCAGTGTGACAAGAGCTGTGGGATGGCCATGGGGACAGGAACAGGGGGACAGGAACGGAAGAACTGGGATGTGGGGATGCGAACTGGGGGATCGAGGTGTGGGGACAAAGATCTGGCCAAAGGAACCTTGGGACTGGGGCAGCTATGGTGACAGGGAGACAGGGATGTAGGGACAGGGAAAAGGTCCACATCCCATGTAGATGGGGCATGGGGGCAGGACCCATGGGAATGGGATCATGGCCACAGGATCATGGGGATGTGGCCATGGGGACAGGTGCTGTAGGGCTGGGGGAGGTGACCTGTGCACACATGGGGTGTCCACAGTGTCCCCATGTCCTCCCTCAGCCCAGGGTGACCGAGGTGTTCTTGTCCTCAAAACCTCCTTGCTACATGAGTGTTCCTGTGGGGACAGTCTGGGGACAGACACCAGATGAGGTCCCCCAGGTGCTGCTGTCCCTGCAGTGCCACCCCCACCCAGCCCTGTCCCTTTTCCCTTGCAGCCCAGACCCTCAGCCTCGCTGGTGAGTCCTCGGGGGATGCCGTGTCCCTGCCCCGCTGTCCCCAATCCACTGGTGGCCCTGGCAGGCTGGTGTCCCCTGTCACCCACAGGTGCCCAGAGCACCCAGCTCCTTGCGGAGTCCCCCTGGATGCCAGTGGTGCTGTGGGACTGGGTGACTAACCTGCCAGGGCTCGGGGACCGCTGGTGCCACCACCTGGTACAAGGACGGGTGGTGCTGGGGGCAGGGGGGATGCGACAGCTTCACTGTCACTGCAAGTGGCACCTACACATGTCACAGACCAGGCAGTGGGATCAGCCCCCTCATTGTGGTGTCAAACAGTGAGGGCGGATCTGAAATGTTCAGACTGGTTTCCTGATAAATCTGGGTTGGCTCCACGCCTTGGGTGGCTGCACACCCCTCGAGTGGCCAAAGCCTGTCCCCTGCACACAGAAACATGCCAGTGCATCCCAGTACACCCCAGTGTGGTGGGACCCCCATGGTGACAGCTGTGCCATTGGCTACTCCTGATGCCCCTGGTACCCTCCTGTGCAGTGGACACTCCACCCAGATGTCCCCGATGCCATGGGCACACACTCTGGACCTGCCTCAGGCTCCTCAGTGTGACGGGACCCTCCTGTCCCACAGAGCCGCTGGTGCTGCAGGTGTCAGCAGGGGCGTTGATGGAGGGGGACACAGTGACACTGCGCTGCCGGGGCTGGCAGGACAATCCTGTCACCAGGGTGCAGTTTTACAAGGACGAGAAGGATCTCAGGGGGTCCCTCAGGGGCACCGAAATCTCCCTGTCGCCCCTGGAGATGCACAACAGCGGCAGCTACCGCTGCAGGGGCTGGGTGGCATCAGGAATGTCACTGTCAGCACCGGTGACAGTGACAGTGCACAGTGAGCACCCCCACGGCTGGAACCCCAATATCCTGACACCCCCAAAGCCACTTCTCAGTGGACTCAGAGTCACAGTCCCCACCCCTATCTCATTCCCAGAGCTCAAGCCTGTCTTGGTGCTGGAGGGTCGCCCCGAGCTCCCCGAGGGGTCTCCCCTCAATCTCAGCTGCCTCAGCACCCCCAGCCCCCTGCGGCCCCCAGCCCCCATCCTGTACCGCTTCTACCAGGACGGGCAGTTGTTGGGGGGCCCGCAGGGGTCCCCGCAGCTCCTGGTGCCCACCGTGGGGGTCTCCCACTCGGGGAATTACAGCTGCGAGGTGCGCTCCGAGGGGGGGGGGGGGGCCGTGCGGAAGAGCAGTGCCCGGCTCGGTGTCACGGTGCGCAGTGAGTGTGGGGATGGGCGCGGGGAACCCCCACAGCCCACCAAAATCTCTCATCCCTGCTCAGCCCTCTGTGTGGCGCCCTGCTCAGCTCTCTCCCTGGGTTCCCGCTTTGCTTTCCCTGTTGCCATAATCCATTACTGGGGTCAATCCATTGTCTACAGGTCCCACCATCCTTTTCTGGGTCCCCATAATCTTCTCTTCAACGGTATCCATGTGTCGTCCCCCCCCCAGTCTCTGAACCACCTTCTTCCTCACTGGGATCCCCCCACCGCTCTCTGATCCTCCCCCTCCCTGATTCCCTCACTGCTCCCTGGTTTCCCCCACACCTCCCATGTCCCCAGTCCCTCCTGTGTCCCCCTGCAGGGGTCCCGCTCTCGGGGGTGTCCCTGTCAGTGCAGCCCCCCGGGGGACAGGTGGCAGTGGGGTACCACCTGGTGCTGAGCTGCACGATGACCATGGGGACAGGACCCCTGTCCTTCTCCTGGCACCGAGGGGGCTCGGGGATGCCACTGAGCACTGGCCCCTGCCTGGAGCTGCAGCATGTTGGGTACAATGACAGCGGCCACTACCAGTGCCGGGTCAACGAAGGGGACAATGTTGTTGAGAGCCCCACAGTGAACGTCACAGTGCTGGGTGTGTGGGATCCTTGGGCTGGGGGTGACCCTATCCACAGCATCCCAAATTCCACACATTCCCCTTCCACCTCATCTGCCCTACATCAGTCTCAGCCCAGCCCAGCCCAGTCCAGCCCAGCCCAGCTCACAGCCCCCACCACTGGGTGTCACAGACCAGAGCAACTGGGGCCGTCTGGCTCCAGGTGTCCCCACTCAGGACATCCAAGCCATGCATCCCTAACCAATCTGTCACATCCTCCACTGCACATCACGTCACATTCACCCTGCTGAGCGTGACCCTCCCAGGGCACTGAAACCCTTGGAACTGGGTTTGATGCGCCCATTCATGTGCCTCATGGCACACATCACATCTCATCCACGCCATTCCATGCCCCCCACCAGGTGATGGCCATCCCCATCCTTGGACACAACCTCCCTCATCCCACCCTCACCTCACCCTCATCCCATCCTCATCCCCCACCCCTCATACATCACATGCCATCATACTGTTGTAAATGAACGCAATGGGCCATAAAGGATCGAATCAAAATTAAAAAGATTTATTAGTTACAGAAGGCAAAAGCGAAATCAACAGCGCTGGGTGACAGAGGAGCTCCTGCTCTGAAACTGCCGCGGCCCCTCTCCGCTCACTCCTTTTAAGTTGTTCAGTTCCCGGGGTTTCATGCTCCTCCTTTAGCAGTTCTACGCACGCTCCTCGGGTTTCATGCCCCTCCTCTAGTAGTTCTACGCACACTCCTCCAGTTGCTAGGGGGTCTTCTTCTGCCTTCTAGTGGTCGAGGGATGAAGGTGAGTAGTCTTCCTCATCCTTGTTTTACTGACCCTTACTAACACTTAAAGTGATAGATGATTAACGCAAGCAAAGTGAAAATAACTATCAGCATCTTGGCAAGCAAAGCAAAACAATTAGAGACATCTTGGCTCACTCTCAAGGTCTTTCAAACAAGTAAAGCAAAATAATTAACAGCATCCTTGCAAGTAAAGCAAAACAGCAAAATTATATCCCAGCTTCCAAGTCCTTGCAATATCCTCTCAAGGTCTATCAAGTGAACAAAAGGTTTTTTTACTCATCACAAGTCCCCCCTTTTTCTATATTATTACTTTTGTTCACTAAACCTTTGTAATTCTTTCTTACTTAATTCTAAATAGTCTTCTGTTTCTTCCCCATGTAAGGCTTCATATTTTGCTCGTATTAACATGAGATGAGCTGCTTCTAACTTGTTCTTTACTATGCTAATGATTTTGTTAAAAATGCAAGGGCCGAAGGTGAGTCCTAAGATTAGCAAGATTAATGGTCCTGCTATGGTAGACAACAAGGTTGTTAACCAGAGAGAATAGTTAAACCAAGATTCATACCAACTTTGTTGGGCCTCCCTTTCTTTTTTACGTTGCTTCAGTTGTTTCTGGAACTCAGCCATAGTGTCAATTACTACCCCAGTGTGGTTCGCATAGGTGCAACACTCCTTCCGCAAAGCCACACACAGTCCCCCTTGCTGTAAAAACAGCAGGTCTAATCCCCGTCTATTCTGTAATACAACTTCTGAAAGAGATCTTACTGATTTTACGACTGTCCATTGCCTTCTCTATTCTACTTAAATCCTCATCTACTGACATTCTGAGATTTTTAAATCTTTGCTGTTGGTTCACTAAGGAAGCCACTCCTGTCCCCACTCCAGCACTTCCTATACCCAGTAATACAGCAACTGTGAGGGCTGTAAATGGTTCTCGTTTTTCTATGTGATGCTTTGAAGGGATTTGATGAGTATACACATAGTCTTTTGGGTAGTATACAATTTGGGGCATTACCATGACCTGAACGCAGTATTTGGATGTTTCATTGAAAATAGATATTGATATACACGGGGTTACTCCTAATGTGTTACAAACCCACTTGGTGTTTGCAGTAGGGATTAACCATTGGGCCGGTTCGTGGGAATCAGTTACGGCAATTTTTACCCCACAGAGGTGGTCTTTATCTCGAGGTATATTGCCTATACACCTCCCCTTCCCCTTTACCTGAGCCATTGACACTCCTGGGGTGTTTTCTTTTCCCCTTTTCCAAAGGCACAAGGAGGGATTGGTCCCGTTTACTCTTTTAGACTTTGCTACAAAACCTAAAGTTTCATAAAAGGGTGGATTAATACTGTAGCATAACCAGCACTCCTTAGTCAAATTGGGGTATGTGTCATTCAACAGCCTAAAGGTGGCTTGTAGAATTTTCCATAGGGCCCCTCTACTTGATTGTGTCATGACTGTGGTTCCTATTAACTGTGATTTATTGTTGGCCTCCATGAAATTTTCTTGGGCCATGCTGTCTAAGTCACCCTGATTTATTATTGTGGCTTCTGAGTCTATTATTGCAGGATTTGGTCCAACAGGTTGAGGATCGTGGGGTACAATTTCCTTTTTTATAATAATATATCCTCCCCGGTCTTTCCCAGGTTCCCATATTCTAACTCCCCAGATTTTTCCTATTACCCATCCTGGGTCCTGGGGCTGTGTAACGTTAAGATAGACCCATTTGCAAGTACTGATATACATCACCCCCCCGACAGATCTGTCCAGGGCTTTTTACATCCATGTGGACCTCTTTCAACTCTTAAGTATTTATCTTGGATTTGGACCGGCCATCCCAGGGAAATCGTTTCACAGCCCCAATATTCACAGTAAAATTCTCCGGGGTAATTACAGTGTGACCTTCCTGGGTTAGATGCTGGACACATGTAGAATACACTATAGGGGCTAGAACCCCTCCTATCAAGTAGGTCATCCAGGGTTATATTAAAGCTAGGACTTCCCGAAGTAATTTGTGTTTGAATTTCTCTCTGACCTTCCCATTTCATAAGTGACCATTTAAAGGGCTTGTGACTCGCATGCACCCCTTCTAAAACCATTAAACAAATTATTCCTAACTGGAGGTAGCAGCTTTCCCATTGTCCGCAACTTATTTGCCAAGGATTTTTTTGATTATTCCAGTGTCTATTTTTCCTGCCCTAGATTTTGATCTCTGTTCTCCTCTTTGCACCTGGGTAACCCTCTCCACAATATTTTCCTCCTCTGCCTCGCCCATCAACTTGGTTGCAATGAGCTATGGGGGGTTCCATCTTCTCGGCAGCAGGAGTATTCTTCAGGAGGGGTGCTTGTCCCATGGTTTTTGATTCGTTTTATGTACTTACTCCACTTATGGGCTTTAATCAGAGGAGTGTAACAGCTGAGTTCAGGTACCCACCGTCTACACAGGGCAGCTACAATTTTGGCTACAAATGGGGTAGGTTCGTTAGAGTGATAACAGTAAAATTGAGGGTTCACTCCCTTTGAAAATATTTTTCCACCACACTTCAGAATCCACCGGAAGCCCACCAGCAGCCACTATGGTGGCTAGGACTTGAGAAGTGAGTTTCCTTTGACTCAAATAACAATTGCAACACACCCCCCTAGGGATGTAACCGTTGCGGCAATGGGTCCACCACTCCTCTTTACAAACTAAACAAACAAAACATACAAATGGGTTACAATTTCCCCAACAATTTTCAGCATTACATTTGATTTTAACTTCAGCAGCCAGTAAGCTTTCCCTGCCCTCTAGTGGCGCTCCAGTTTTTCTGTTTTCTATTGTAAAAGAAAAGTATTGTGGGTCCCAAAGTTCAGCATCCATGTGATACAGGTCTCATATCCTAGAGAAAGGAGAAAAAAAAAAGGAAAAAAAAGTCTCTCAAGGCTGTACCTTCTTTTTCAGTGTTAGTTTCAAGTCTCCAGGTGTGCCTTTCACTTCCCACTCAGGATCATTGGTAAACTCGGACAGATCTATTGGTCCTTTGATTCGACTTGCATGAGTCCACCCTTTCTCTGCAGTGCGCACTGCTGTGTCAGTTGTAAGCAGCACCTGATAAGGTCCTTCCCACTTAGGTGTTATTGGATTTTCCTTCCAACTTCGGATCAGTACCCAGTCTCCGGGCTGAACCTGGTGTAATACAAGATCTAAAGGTGGTCTCTGAGCCAACATTCCTTTTTCCCACAACTGTTTCCTGAATTTCATTAAGATTACTAAGTACTTATTAACATACTGTTCATTAATATTTGGATTTGTCTGTGTCTTTTCCAGACTATAGGGCATGCCATATAACATTTCGAATGGGGAAATTCCTAAATCCGCTCAGGGTTGAGTCCGAATGTTTAACAAGGCCAGGGGAATGCACTTAACCCATGATAACTTTGTTTCTAATACCAATTTAGTAAGTTGTTTCTTTATTTCTCCATTCATCCTTTCTACTTGGCCTGAACTTTGAGGATGCCAAGGAGTATGCTGTTCCCATCTTATTCCCAATGCTACTGCTAACTCTTGAGTTACCTTCGAGGTAAAATGTGGCCCCTTATCGGAGTCAATTGTTTCTGGTACACCATATCTGGGAACTATTTCTTCCAGTAAAGCTTTTACTACTGTCTGTGCGGTTTCTCTGGATGTCGGGAAGGCTTCTACATAATGGGTAAGATGGTCTACTATTACTAAAAGATATTTAATCCTCCCCACCTTTGGCAATTCGGTAAAATCCACTTGAATATTTGCAAAGGGTCGTTTTGCTAAAGGCCTTCCCCCATGGGGTAATTTTCTGAGGTTGCTTCTATTTACCCGCAAGCAGGTAGGACATCCCTTTGTAATATGTTTAGCCATATCGTGGAGCCCGATGCTCATATACTTGGCAGCAAAGTGATCTACCAGCCCCTGGGCTCCCCAATGAGTTTTCTGATGTAATTTATACAGTATCCTTTGAGCTACTGCCTTTGGTAACACTTCCCGGCCGTCTGATAATATCCACTTCCCTGATTCCTCTTTAACCCCCATTCTCCTAAGTTTTCCTTTTTCCTCATTCGTAAAAATTGTATCAGTCTCTTCATCGTTATTGACTCCATTCTCGTCTTTTTGCCCCCCTTTTTCTTTTAGGACCATTTCTTTCAGGGCTGCTCGTTTTGCCTCCTGGTCCGCAGCGTTGTTTCCCCTGCTTTTTAAATCTATTCCTCATTGGTGTCCCTTTAAATGAACTACTGCTAACTTCTTTGGCCCTCTCAGAGCTTTTAATATTTCAACTATAAGTTTTTGGTGTATCAGATCCTTCCCCTGTGAGTTAATAAGACCCCTTTCTTCCCATAACTTTCCAAATGTATGGACTACCCTGAATCCATATCTAGAGTCAGTAAATATTGTCCCCTCCTTCCCTTCAAGAAATTTTAAAGCTCTTAATATTGCATATAATTCACATGCTTGGGCAGACCATGATCTGTCTAGTGTGCCCGATTCTAACACCTGTAAGTTCGGACCCTGCACTATTGCATACCCTGATCTTCTCCTTCCTTCTATTACCCTGGAGGATCCATCCACAAAAAGTTTTTCACCACTTTCCAACTCTTCTTCCTCCAAATCCAGTCTAATCTTAGTCTGTTCTTCTATTGTAGCTATACAGTCATGGGTTAAAGATTCATGCTCTGGCTTCCCATATAAGAATACAGCTGGGTTCTGTAGTGTAGTAGTTTCTAATGTCAAATTGGGTGCCTCTATCAGAATCCCTTCATACTTTAAAAGCCTAGCATCTGATATCCATTTTTCTGCTTTTTGCTGTAATACACCCCGGATATTATGAGGGGACATTACTTTAAGATTCCCATTAAAAGTAATTTTTCTAGCTTCTTCCACCAGTAAGGCACATCCGGCCACTATTTGTAAACAGGTAGGCCAGCCCCTACTCACAGGATCTAAAATTTTTGACAAGTAAGCAACAGGCTTCTTTTTCCCTGCCCAATCCTGGGTAAGTACCCCAAATGCAACACCCTCTTCTATGTTCACAAACAAGAAAAAAGGTCTTCTTAAATCTGGGAGGCTTAAGACCGGGGCATGGACCAGACTTTCTTTTAATTCCTGAAGTTTCTCTGTGTCCTCCTGTTTCTATTTCATTATTCCTTCCTGAGTTAATTTTTGGTAAAGAAATCTAGCTTTACTGCTATAATTCTCAATCCACTGTCTACAATACCCAGTAAGTCCTAAGATTTGACGAACTTGTCTCTTATTCTTTGGAATAGGTAGTGACATAATTGCTTGGATTCTTTCAGGGTCTATTCTTTTCTCCCCCTTCTTTAAATAGTGTCCCAAGTATTTTACCTCCTCTTCTACAAACTGAAGTTTAGCCTTAGAAACCTTTAATCCCTTAAGCCCCAGAAAGTTCAATAGCTTTATACTTTCTTTTCTCACATCCTCTTCATGTTCCCCTGCTAAAAGTAAATCATCTGCATATTGGATCAAATTGACTCCCGGTCTTGTTTGGTAATCCTGTAAAATTTGTTCCAGTGCTTGTCCAAACAGATTTGGAGATTCTGTGAACCCCTGGGGTAACACTGCCCACCTCAATTGTTGCCTCCTCCCTGTATCCGGATCTTCCCATTCAAATGCAAAGTAATCCCGGCTCGCCTCGTCGAGAGGGCAGGCCCAAAAGGCATCCTTCAAATCTATGACACTATACCATAAATTATTAGGCCCCAATTTACTCAAGAGTGTATATGGATTTGCCACCACAGGGAATCGAGCCACTGTGCGTTTATTGATTTCTCTTAAATCATGAACTAACCAATAAGTGCCATCTGATTTGCGCACAGGGAGTATCGGTGTGTTAAAGGGTGACATACATGGTTCTAGCAGCCCCTTGCTTAATAATCTATCTACCTCAGGTTTCAATCCCCGTCGACCCTCAGGGGATATGGGATATTGCTTTATTTTTACCGGGACCTCTGGATTTCTAATAATCACTGAAAATGGGGTTATTTTTAGTTGTCCCACACTTTCTGGGTTATACCACACTTCGGGGTTTATCTTTTCTTCATCTTCCTCCCTAAGAGAGCAGAGTTTAATTTGTAGTTCATTCTCTGCTACTTCTATCCTAATTCCTAGTTCTATAATCATATCTCTTCCTAATAAATTATATTCAGATTCCGATACTAACAAAAAGTCTCCCAATCCAATTTTTGATTCTGATTCAACTGTCACCCTTTTAATAACCCCCACTTCAAAAGGTTCTCCTTTTGCTCCTACCACCGTGGCAGTTTCTTTAGATAAACTACATCCTTTTGGTAAAAACTGAATAGTCGATCTTTCAGCTCCTGTGTCAACCAGAAAAATTATCTCCTGGCCATGGGGGCCCACCTTTAGTTTTATCAAGGGCTCCTTATGATGTTTCCGGGTCCCCAAAAGATAGAGCCCCTGACCCCTCTAATCTGTCTCAAACTCCTTCTCATCCCGAATCCTGACCCTGCACTCTTTCTTGAAATGTCCTTTTTTTCCACAATAAAAACACACCTTGGTGTCACGTTTCTCCCTAGGCTCTCTAGGCTCCCTAGGCTCCCTTACTGGCCGCTTCTGTGTCTCCCTCTGATCTTGTTCCCTACTTTCTCGTACCGCAGCAACCATCATTTTAACCTGTCGTTTGTGGCTCTCCTCTTCCCTCCGAACATACACTTTTTGGGCTTCTCTTAATAACTCATCAAAGCCTCTATCCTGCAAATCTTCTAATTTTTGTATCTTCTTTCTTATATCCTCCCAAGATTTAGACACAAAATGTACTTTTAACACTGCCTGTCCCATTTGACCGTCTGGATCCATCCCTGAGTAAAGCTGGAAATTCTTTCTTAACCTTTCTAACCACTCTGTAGGAGTTTCATCCCTCTTTTGTCTCTCATTAAATGCTTTATTGATGTTCTGGCCTCTCGGGACTGCTTCCCTAATTCCCTGAACTATGATTGTCCTTAAGTCCTGCATGTGTGCTCGATGCATGGGATTCTGATGATCCCACTGAGGATTTTGAAGGGGGCATTTAATATTAGCTGCAGGACCCTGAGTGTGTTGGGCATCCCAGATACGCATCCCCTCTCTCCTAATCATATTTTTCTCTTCAGCAGTGAACAAAATATTCAGAATGGACTGTAATTCCTCCCAGGTGTACATATTGGGGCCCAAAAATTGGTCCACTCTTTCAGCAACTCCCAGTGGATCCTCTAATAAATGTCCCATTTCCTTCTTAAATTCCCTAACATCCCCTGAACTAAGGGGCACAGATATAAATCCTATTCCAGCCTGAGGTCCCCCCATGGGCATTTCTCTCAGTGGGAACAGGTCTTCCTGTTCTTTCCTTGTTTTACTTCTTGTGACTGGCCCTTGATAACTAGGTGAGTCTGAGTCCGAGTCTTCTGCTTGGGATGGTGCACTCGGAACTGGCACAAAAGGTGGTGGGATAATCAAGCTTTCCTCCCTTTTATTTGCCTTCTTCTTTTTCCCTCTGCACTCCGGTTTTTCAGTTAGTTTATAAATAAAAGCTTTAGGACGGGCCACCCAAATTTTTGCATATTCACTCTCCTCTCTATTAGGGGGCTTCTTCATATTGACCCAAAAATTTAACTTTTGTGTTATCCATTTTTCTGTTGATCCAAAAATTGGCCAAAACACATTTTTAAAAATTTCCTTCCCACCCCAAACCTCTACACAGTAATGTATCATCTTGGCCTTATCCTTCTTCTCCGTCCCAGGGAAATAGTCCCAGTTTTCTAATATAAATCCCAAGGGACTATCTCTGGGTATGGGTGGGAGCTTAACTTCTGCAGGGGTTTTACTCTTCCCCTGCCCCATTCCTCCGGAGTACCTTCACTCACACCACAAATCACTTTCGCTTCCCCTGTTTTGTGGCCCACGCCCTCGCGGCTCAATGGGAACCGCACTACTTGAGGGTCCGCACTCGCTTGGGGAGTCTGGCTGCCAGCCCCCCTCTCACACACACACCACTCGTCGTACTCCAGGATCCCGACCCCGTCCGAACGGATCCCCTTTTATACTCACGTGTCCCGCGTCTTCGTCCGGACTTTGTGCACAAAATTTAAGGGGTCAGTCGGGCCCTCTTACCTTTGCTTTTGCCTTCTTAATTTGGGTTTGTCGGTCGAGGTTGGGATGGGGGCCCCGTCCCGGGGCCACTGAAATGAGTCAGTGGAGTGTGCCTCCCCCACAGGTGGGGAACCCACTCCGAATTCTCGATCCGAGTCACGGCACCAAATTGTTATAAATGAATGAAATGGGCCATAAAGGATCGAATTAAAGTAAAAAAATAGTTATTAGTTACAGAAGGCAAAAGCAAAATCCACAGTGCCGGGCGACAGGGGAGCCTCCAGCTCCGAAACTGCTGCGCCCCCCCCCTTCCCGCTCACTCTTTTTAAGTTGTTCAGTTCCCGGGGTTTCATGCTCCTCCTTTAGCAGTTCTACGCACGCTCCTCGGGTTTCATGCCCCCCCCCCCCCCAGTAGTTCCGCACACGCTCCTTCAGTTGCTAGGGGGTCTTCTTCTGCCTTCTGGTGGTCGAGGGATGAAGGTGAGTAGTCTTCCTCACCCTTGTTTTACTGACCCTTACTAACACTTAAGGCGATAGTTAATTAATGCAAGCAAAGTGAAAATTACTATCTGCATCTTAGCAAGTAGAGCAAAACAATTAGAGACATCTTGGCTCACTCTCAAGGTCTTTCAGACAAGCAAAGCAAAATAATTAACTGCATCCTTGCAAGTGAAGCAAAATAGCAAAATTATATCCCAGCCTCCCAGTCCTTGCAAATCCTTGCAAATCCTTGCAAATCCTCTCAAGGTCTATCAGGCGAACAAAAGGTTTTCATCACACTAGCCAAGCATTAATACACAGACCATTGTTTTATTTGTCCTTGCTTTCTTCATCTCACATAACTTTTCTGCTGACAAATCTTATGCCTGCCACGTAGCTCTAATTGCAGACTGCTGTCTCTGAGGCCTGCTTTTTTCCAGCTTTCCCAAAACCCTCTGATTTAAGGATTCCCACAGGACCTCAGCAGGGCAGGGTCCTTCTACCTGCCCACGGGCTGCTTTGAGGCTCAGAACTCACAGAGCTCCTGTTCATAATCTTGACATCTCTGGAAGGAGCTTGACAGCAGCAGGATCAGGGCAACCCTGTGCTACTGACATCTGTGCTTTCCTCAGTCTGTGCTGGGAATTGTCACTTGTTTACCTCGATGAAAGTGGGAACAAGGCTGTGGGTGTGAGGAGAGGGATGAGGCTGTCATTCCAGCAGGCTGAGGTTTATGAGGAGCTCAGCAAGTGCCTTGTCCAGGCACAAGTGTGCAGAGAGCAGCAGCAGCCCCTTTGCAGCTGCCTCAGGGTCTGTGTCTCATCCTGTCTGTTCCTGCCCACAGGGAGCTGCTCCCCGGCAGTGCCTGGCTTTGGAAGGGGCTGCAGAGCAGAGCTGAGCACCCCGCAGGTCAGGGTGATGACAGGGCACAGAAAGAGAGACAGAGAAGCAGCTCCCAGCACGGGCAGCTCGGGGAGAAGCCCCGGGGAGGAAGAGAGGGAGGGGAACTGCGAGCAGAAATGCTGTGGGATCAGCGACTCATGGACCTGCCTGCCATGCTCTGCCCTTGGGAGCTTTCCTCAGACCATTCCCCGGGTCTCATCTCTCACCCAGCAGAGCCTCTGCCTCAGCACTGGCAGTTCTCTGCCAGAGTCTCCTCATTCGCACCTGAATGCTGCAGAGGAGAAGCTGCTGAGGGACCTGCTGGGCGTGCTCTGCTTCCCTCTGCAAAAACACGGAGGCATTTGGAGGCGTTTCCCCATGAGGCTCTGCTGCTTTGTCCCCAGCCAGCCTGCAGGCTCTGGGCACTGCTGGGCTGCGGGGCTGGCACTGAGCAGAACATCCCATCTTTGGGACATTGCTCCCTTTGCCCAGGGCTCCTGCCGGGCTGAGTCTGCCCTCCAGCAGGGCACATCTCCCCACAACATCTGGTTGTTCCCTGTGAGCCCCTGTGGAAGACACCTCTGTGCCCTGTGCACTGTATTTTACTGCCAGGACAACAGGAACACAACCCAAAGCTGCCTTCAAACCACCCCTCTGCTGTGCTGGGGAACTCGGACAAAAGGAACAACAGGAACACTTGGAACCTCTGTTCTTGTAGGGGAAGATGGGAACAACGATGATGCAAAGATTTGTTCTGTTAGGAGCAGATTTCACTGTAATTCCCCCCGTGCTGCTCTTTCCCAGCTGCTGCAGGACAGAAGGGCCTTCTGCCTGCTGAGCCCGTAGCAAATGCCCAGCTCTCCTGGCAGCCTCAGCCAGTGCCCAGCACGGCTCCAGGCAAAGAGAGCTGCACTCAGGCAGAACTAAAGGCACAGAGGCAGGGCGGGGCATTTCTCCAAAGAATGGAGCAGGTTTTCCCTGCAAAGTCCAACCTCATGTCTCACTGTATTTGCACACATGGCTGTGACAAGAGGCACCAGCTGTCCAACAGCAGCTCCAGCACCCAATTGCTCCTCCCGGCCTTCGCAGACCCACAAGAGCTGCAGCTCCTGCCCTTGGGGCTCTTCCTGGGCACTGGCCTGGCCGCCCTCCTGGGCTGCGGCCTCATCATCCCCGCGGGAGTCTGCGACCCCAACTGCACACCGCGAGGGGCTTCTGCCTGCTCAGCCTCTCTCTGCTCCACCAGGGCTCCATCTGCACCACTGTCCCTAAAGCCATGGCCGGATCCCTCTGGGACACCAGTGCCACTTCCTATGGGGAATGGCCTGCACAGGATTTTTATTTGCCTCTTCCTTGGAACAAAATAATCCTTTCTTCCCAACATGTCTTACAACTGCTCTGTGTCCATCTTCAAACCCTTATGGTCACTCTGGAACCTTCCTGGGCACCAGAGTCTGTGCCCCCATGGCAGCAGCTGCCTGGGCCAGTTGCTTTCTCTCTGCTCTGCTGCTCACAGCCGAGATATTTCCTGTGCCCCTGGGCCAGGGCAAAGCCCTGCTGTGAGGCTTCCCTGGGGCAGTGCCAGCACCAGCAGCTCCTTGGATCGTGGAGCTGGTGCAGTGAAAATGAGTAAGACCCTGGCGAACTTCCAGGATGGCTGAGGAACAACTGGTGTCCCCAGGCCATGAGGAAATGGAGCTGAGCTCTGCCGGAGCGGGGCAGAGCAGTTGGCCCTGTGCCTGCAGCTGCCCCAGCCACTGTCTCTGGGCAAGGCTGGTGGCCCAGCCCGGCCTCAGAGCCAGGCAGAGCTGAGCACCCTGTGGCACTGAAGAGGAGGGCAGAGCTGGTGCCCGAGCACAGCCCGGAGCATGGCTCAACTGTGTGCTGAGGAATCCCCAGAGCCGGCATCAGCCGGCATCCTCCTGAATCTGCAGCCCAGAGAAACCCCACAGACACACAGCACCCCACAGCGAGCTGGAACAGCCATCTGCATTGGGCTTTGTGTGGCTGTGGGGGAAAAGGGGTGCAGGGATCAGGGTGGAGGTGGAGACAATGGGATGGGAATTCAGGGCCTCCAAGGAGGATCAAAGACACTGAAGTGGGGTGACCTGAGGAGCCCAAGGGACTGGGCTGAGGGTGGGGAAGGGGCTCTGTTGGATGAAGGGGAGAAGAGAGGAAATCCATTGCAGCGACTTGGGATTTTAAGGGAGTGGCTGGATGGAGAAAGAAAAAAACAGGACAGATGAGGAGAAAACCAACAGGAGTGGAAGATGGTTTGGGAGCAGGCAATGAGTCCAGGAAGGGCATTAGGAGAAAAGCAATGGACTGAGGGGAAAAAAGAGAAAAAAAAAAAAGGAATTGGGAATGATCAGAGGGAAGGCATTTGAACAATACAACAAAGAGGAGAAGCAGGAGCCTTTTGACACCTCTCACAGGGATGCACAGGCTCAGCTCTCTGGGCTGTCTGTGCATGGCCAGGGCATGGACTTGATAATCCCAGTGGGTCCCTCGCAGCTCAGCCCCTTCTGCAATTCTCACCGTTTAGCTCAGCCTTTGTGCCCCCACGAGGCACTGGCAGAGCTAATTGGGTCAGTGTAGGAGCAGGCAGCCCCAACATTCCACTGTCTGTGACACCAGAGCATTGGAGTCCCAGCGTTTCCTCTGTGACACCCCAGTGGTGGCAGCAGGGGATACACAGCCCTGAGCAGGTCAGTGCATGACCCCAGCATCTTTTGGCAGAAGCAGTTTGCTGGAGTCCTTTGCTGCCAGCAGAGTGTTCTGTGCAGGAAGTAGACAACGATTCACCTCTGGGAGAATGAAAGAGAGACAGGTTCCAAAGGTGAGCAGTGAGGAGAGCACCAAGCTGCTGTGCACAGTGCACTGGCTGCAAGAAAAGCGTGGCTGCCACTGCTCTGCTTGCTATAGTTACATTACCAGTCCATAGGACAAAGTTCAATGAGAGCTGCTTTTGCTGCTGCCTATTCCTCTTTCAGCCCCTCCTGGAAAAAATTGTCCTTACATGTAGGCCCTGATATCTACAGAACACCTTGGTGGATTCAGCCAAAAATGGACAGAGAGGATGCACCTGTGATTTTGCTGTGGCTTATGTGTGGCATGGGGAAGGTGCAGCTCTGCACTGGCTTTTACTTCTAGAGCCTTTATCTATGGGCACAACTGCTGGATGCAGAAAGTGTGTGAAAGTGACAGAGCTGGGGAAATCAGGTTTCACAGGGAAGAGGGTAGGGGACTAAATGCTTTCTGTGCTGGCACATCTCTCAGTCTGAACTGCAGCTGGAATGATGGACTCTCCCACTTTGAGAAGATATGCTGATATGCAGAGTTGAGAAGGAAAGAGTGAATCACTAGTGTGTTTTGTCTACTTCAAAGACTGCAAAGGGGCTATGAAAGCACTGGCTTTTTGCTGTAGGACTGTTTTGCAAGTGGCTCCTGGAAGTTTTGGAGGGGTTTGGGATCTGGGAGACTGAGAGGGTAGGATGGTACACAGAGCTTGAGAGAAAGTGCATGTCTCCAGGGAGGTGGATGCAGTTGAGTGCGTGCCAGTTCCACTGTTGAGCAGCTGATCACACAGAAAACATTCTCAAAGGAAGAGGCCGTGGTGCCATTGCCTATTTTGCAGCTCATAGACCGCTCAGCCAATGATGGAATAATTCCTCTTCCTTCCCTGCTGCCTGCAGGAGCACATTCTGTCAGGCTCCAGGAGCCAGGATCCCCAGCGGAGCTCTTCCCAGCGCTGCTCCCACACGAACGGGGCAGGGACAGCGCTTGGTTTTCCCTGGGCACTGTCAGTGCCATCAGAACAACCACACGACGGCGCTGCCAACTCGCAAAAGGAGGAAACGCGCCCGGCCCGGCTCGAAACCACCCAGTGCAGAGCCAAGCTGCAAACGGCCCTGCTCTCAAATGCCAGCACAAAAACAGTGTGCTGACCTTCCCTTCCTAACTGCATGCTCTTCTTGGCACCACGCTCAAAGGGAAGCACAAACTGCTTTGCCCTAGCAGAGCTTTTCTCAGAGAAAAGCTCTCAGAGCCGGCTAACAAACATGAAAACATCTGGCAAAAAGAGAGCTCACCAAATTGCCAACTATGACAGATCTTGCTGCCCACAATTGGAACTGCAAATTGCAAGCATTCACCCTGCTCTGGCACTTTCCTTTCCAGTTCTAGGGACTGCCCTAAGCTTTCAGTTTCCCAGAGTCAGGATGCAGATGGAATAGAACCAGGGACAGCTGACACACTCCAGTGACCAGGACAAAAAGCTCAGCAGCTTGGCATCCACCAGTGACTGAGAGACAGGACTACAAACTGGAAGGGCTGCAAAAAGAAATCCAAGCAAAAAACCAAAGCCCAAGCAAAATGAAGTCCAAGTTGTTTTTTGAAGGCAGAGCATCCAAGCATAGAATACAGGGTGTCAAAGTCTGAAATCTGAGCAAAAGTAGTTTATTGGAGTCCTTATTTTTCTCACAGTTCAGCCTTATGTACTGTTACCCTTCTAACAAGTTACAGCTCTAAGCAGTCACATCTCTCAGTAGAATTTTTCCTACTAGTACAGAATCAGCCTATTGTCTGCATTACCTGGCAGCCTGACCAAAACCACATCATTTCAAAGACCTCTCCAGCTGAATATGCTGTACCTTTTCATAGCCTGTTCCAGGCCTTGTATTTTGTTCTGCTGAGCTCTCTGTTCCATCTTCCATCTGGTTTCCCACAGATGTCTGCATTCCCACTCAAAATTAAACTGCTCTAGCCCAGAGAACTGCCTATCGGGAAAAGCCTTTCAATTCACTGAGACTTCCCAAAGTCACATCCAAACCTGCTTTCTTGGCCAAAGAGAGGAACTGGAAGCCCATCTAAAAAGAAATGGCATTCCCTCCTCTAAAATACAAAATGTCCAGGGACTGATCCACCTCCAGTATGGAATGTATCCAACAAATTAGCTTACACAGAAAAGGCTCAGACAGAAATACCTTGCTGGATTATTCCTCCCCACAGTACATTAACAGCTGCTCCAAAAACAGTGGCACTGTATCTTTCACTTCCCAGGGAAAGGCACCCCAAGTCCCTTGGCCTTGCCTTGCCTTCAGTACTGTTCCTAGTTTTGCCTGGCCTGCCCTTGCTTTGCTTGCCTTGCCTGTGTCTGCCTTGCCTGGCCACAGCCACAACTTCCTTTGCTGTGTGTGGGTGGTGCAGAGTGTGTGTGCAGCATTGTGTGCAGGGTGCAGGGCCAGTGGGAGCCACCCCACCAGCAAGAACGGCTGGGAGAGAAAGGAGGCAGATGGAATGTGTCTGTGCAAACACACCATGTCAATCTGCTAGTAGACAGGACCAGGAACCTCTAGATAGTGAAGCAACAGAAGAAACTCAGTTCAAGAAAATGTTACTAATCCACAGAGACTGTTGCTCAGCAAAGGCTGTGCTGAATTCCTGAAACTAGAGCAAAAGGAGAGAGACTTAACAGAATTTGGAAGAGTTTATATTTCTTTCTTTTCTATAAAAAAAGGAGGGTGCATATTAGAGTGGGGCTTAGAGTAGGAGATTTGGGAAGTCTGTACCTTCCAATTACCTCAGCCAATGGGGAAAAGAAGAGGGTAATTCAGGGTGAACTTAGGAGAAAAAGGAGGCTGCATCACCCAACCATTTAAGACCCTCCCATGGGAAACGCCACATAACCTCTCCCAAAGTTACAGGCTGCCTCTGTCTCCTTTTTGGACATGAACCTTTGATATTAGGAATTAATTTTCCTAACTAAATGGCAAGTCATCCAGGATTCTTTCACCATCCAGGGGCAGCAAGTGGAGCTGAGGCACCCCTCACTCAGCTTTGGTGATCAGTTCTTGTCAATGGAGGCTGGCACTGGGCAATTGATTGGGTACCTGACAGTGTCCACTTGAGACTGACAATGACAGAGCATGGAATCCCTGCAGAGTGCACAGGGAAGGTGCACAGAGAATCTCCCCAGTCAATGGGATATTCAGGGAGTAAACCTGAGAGGGCACCCAGGGAGAGTAGCACAGGTAAAGGCAGCTCCTAGCAAAAGGGATGATGTCTGCTGAAATATCTCCAGAGAATCCCTTGGGAGAAGGTGGACATAGTTTGCACATTCTCCCAGGGGTAATTAAAGACAGTTCATGCCCAGGAAGGCAATAAGGGGAGTTGAGAAGGGGTCTCAGCAACAGGGGAAAGGATTGGTTGAAATAGAATGTGTAGGAATATGGTCAAGACAAGCAGTAGCAGAAAACATTTATCTCAAAATTTGCCAACTGGTCCAGGGCCAGCTGCAAGGGGCCACATTCAGACACTGTAGCAGGACAGGGACTGGCTGGAGTGTACAGTGTGTGGTGAAAATGGGGAGCACAGAGAGGAGGAACAAGGAATATCTGGGAAAAGATTAGATGTGGAAGGATTAGGATTTTCTTTGAAGAATTTTGTTTGGGTCACTGGAGAAACAAATGATTGTGAGCTGTGCAAGAATGAGTGCCCAGAGGCAGTAGTGGGGTGGGGGCTGGAGGAAGGACAGAATAAGCCCCTGGATGAACAGGTTAGAAAGATACAGCACGTGTATGAAAGAAGGGATGAGGAAAAGGCAAGGGCAGATGTGATGGCAGAGTTCTTACTGCTGAGGAGGGCCCAAGGGTGCAGAAGGGGCACCCAGAGCAGAAAGGAAGGGATTGGCCACAATGATGTGGCAGAGGCATTCCTTCCCCAACAGGGGAGATCCCAGCAAACAGTGTCTTGGAAGGAATCAGTGCACTATCTGCAGGGACACTGAAAGTGAGATTGTCTGAAGAAACAATGGGATCCTCAGCACTCAATGGAAGTCCAGCGATTAATGGAGAAAACTCAGAAAGCAACACTTTTGCCAGAACTCTGGAAGATCCTCCCTTTGCTCCCAGCTGACTCAGTGAGTGCCAGATAAGCTGTCTTTGCCACCAAAGGAGCTGGAGATAATTCAGAGTGGCCAGGCAAAGACAAAAGGGGATAATTGGTTTACAAGGAATGGCAAAGAATAGAGACCAGAAGAATAGATACAAGTAGTGGAACAACTCCATGAAGGGAGTCACTGGAGTTCTTGAGGACTGGCAGAAGCCTTCTCAAGATGTATGTTGCTTGTAAGGATGTTTTTGTCCTGCAAAATCAGCTGTTGCAGGCTGCTTCATCTGTGCTAACGCCAATAACAGAGTTACAAGGAAAACTGCCAAGAGAGGGGAGCCATGGTATGTCCCTTCCAAAGGTGCCAAGTGGATGTTGCTGAGATGTCCCAAGTGGGAAGGCTTAAATATCTTCTAGTCAGCTAACAAGGTGGCCAGCAACATTTTCAACTGTTTCAGCAACTACAGCACCAGTTATTAAAGTATTTTTGGAACAAATAATTCCAAGACACCGGATTGTAGAAGCAATACACTCAGATAGGGGAATTCATTTTATAGGAAGATTCCTTCAAGGGCTTGTGGCTACTTGTCTTGCTTTAGTTTAGGTTTGCCAGTTCTAATCTACTCAATTTCTGTTGTGGGATATGATTACAGGATTAGGAGCAAAACCAAGGCAGGCCTAAGACTTAAAAGGGTATAAAGAAGAAATTTATTAACAATACAAAGAAAACAAGAACTTTGGAATAAGATTTCCAGATCACTCCCTCGTCCCCCCCGACCTCCCACATTTCTTAACAACATACAGAAACACTTCAGTCAGTCTTTCACTAAAATAATTGTTTCAGTTCACTTCAGGGGGAGGAGATTCTTTTTGTCTGGCCATAGGGATTATTCCCAAGAGGAAAAAAATGTTCTCTAAAGGGGAACATTGTGAGGAATTTCTTTAATTATCCAGGGGGCAAGTGAAAAAGAGGTGTGAATGTGTTTCATTCAATTAGTACAGGTGGGATTTAGGTTTGAAATGCATGAGTTTCTGTTTGTTCCTATCTGTAATTATAACTTACTGGGAAGAGATTTGCTGGCTACATTGGGAATGCAAAATAACCTCGTAAAAAGTGAGACAGAAGCCAACACAAAACCAGACAAAGAAACCTCTGTGTGTGTGTGTGTGTGCCTTCCTCTTAGGTGGCTTCCATGTAAAAACAGCACACTATTTTAGGAAAACAATGGATCCTCCATAGCCCTGGTTCCGCCACAGGTTCTGCTCATTTCTTCTGTTTTTTTTTTTTTTTTTTTTTTTTTTTTGGTAGAAAATAAATGAATAGGGGAAAAAAATAAATAGCATTTGAAGCTGTAATATAAACCAAGACACCACAGGTAAGGCTTTTGCCATTGGTTTGCCAAGATAAAAGGACAGACACAGAAGAGACTTTCAGTTATCTTACTTTGAATACTTGTTTGGGATTCCTCACCCAGGTAACTCTCAACCCAATGGGAGTGGTGATAAGTGACGTGTATTTAAAACAATGTGTGGCCAGGACACTCTCTCTGGGGCAATCTCCTGCAACAGGAAGCTCAGCTGGCACAGCCCCTGCCTTTGGACTGTGCTGTTCATAACTCCCCACCAGGGGATTTAGTCCTGGCTAAGGAGTGGAAAGAAGCACCACTGGTGGTGGTGTTGATTTTCCAGGTGTCACTGACCACAGAAACAGCTGCCATGACAGCTGAACACAGGTGAAACCATCCCACTCTGGCCATGCTCTCCAAGGCCCCAGAGGTTTGGCCATCTCAGCTGGCAGAGAAGGATGGCAGGCTGTGACTGACACTCTGCAGGAGGGGGCTGGAGCAGCAGCAAGTGCACTGACACCAGGGGAAGCCCCGTGTGCTGCCCACAGACTGCAGCTGGAACAGTCTGTATGGGCATCCCTCCTTCAGAATCTCCAGCCACGGGGGGGACACTTGCTGCCATTGTTTCCTTTATCTGAAGGGGTTTCTGTGCCTTCACTCACCACAGGTGCTGCTGAAGACAAGGTGAAAAATAGACTAGGTCATTAGAATACACTTCTAGAATATTTTCCTTAGTAATTCTACTTTCATACTGACAACTAAGTTTAGGCCAGAAGAGGAAGAATCAATTTGCAGCCTTAGGAGAAGAAGCAGTGAGAGTTTTTAACCCTGACAATTGTTGGGTCTGAGAGAGCCAGGAGCATCTGAAGAGTGGCTGACTAACCCAGCTGAACGTAATGGTGGGTCAGCACCCTCAGTGAGGTCCATAGTGGGATGGGATTTGGGACAAAGAAGGAAGTCCATGGTGACTTCACTCTTCTGAAACAGGCACTTATTGCCTAAATAGGACAGGGCCATCTACATAGGAAAAGCATTTGTCAATTGATTATATCTTAGGGTTTAAACAATTGGGTTTGGACTCCCAATTACCCTCCTTAGAATTATTCCAAATATCAAGGGAAATGCTATCAAATGCCTGTTTAGCTCACTAATGGTAGCTGGCTAAGGTGTTCCTACAATAATTAATGAAAAGATTTGGAAGGCTGTAAAGCAGTGGGGAGGGAAAGGGGTTTTCTGACTAAGCTTTTAAGCTGCCAATGAGAAAATTCCACAAGCAGAGCACATGTTGTTTGTGATTATCAGTGGAAAAATGGCAACACGGGAAAGGAATTTGACCCCTTTTTAGTGAGTTCTGCTCCAAGTCCCACCAAACACCTTGCAGATGTAAATGTAGATGGAAAGCCCATGTGGAAGCTTGGAAATGCAAATATTGTGACCCCCATGGTGGGGCTATTATTGTTGAAGGACTGTTAGGGCCAGGAAAAAAGCTGCATTTTGACCCACCAATTGATGACAAAGGTCAGATGGCCTTTTGCTAATGCAACATGGGCTTTGAAAGAGCATTATTGTATTTGTGGCCAACATGCTTATTGCAGGTAACCTCCAAACTGCTGAGGGATCTGTTCAATAGGGCTTAAATTGACTGTTGTTCTTTTTTCTACCACAAAGTGAGGGAAATCACTTAGGAATCAAAATCTGTGACAATTTAACTAGAGAAAAGCAATCAATGGATGCAGTTCTGGCTGGAGAGAGCACCCAAAATGGGGAAAAGATGAATGGCCACAAGATAAAAATTATACTGCAATATAGACCAGCCACTTGGAATTAAAATCAGGTGCCAGAGAACCCATTTATAATTGGAATGGGATCATTAGGTTACAATCTGCCTCTTAAACAATAACCAAGCAGACAGCTGCAGCTCTTGACCTTCCTGCTGACCAGTCCACTCAAATGAGGAATGCAATATTTCAACATTGGATGGTATTAGGTCATCTATTAACAGAAGAAGGAGGAGTTTGTGGAAAATTAAATTTTTCAGACTGCTGTTTGCAAAGAGATGGTAATGGAAAAGTGATCAAACAAATAACAAAGAAAATAAAGTCAGCTCACACACCAGTCCAAATGTGGAAAAGATGGGAATGGGACACGTTTTCATGGTTTCCTGGCAATCTATGGGTTAAATGAATACTATTTCTGCTCTTATATGCTATAGCAACACTCATCTTTTTGCCATGCACGACACCTTGCTGAGTGCAAGTCTTTCAGCAGGTGATCAAGGGGATGCATGTGGCAGCCACACCTACTGATGCAGAAATGATACCAAAAGGATGGAAAATGATGTCACTGCAAATACCTGCAAAACCAAAGATGATTCAGGAAGAAAAACTTAAATCACTGGCAATTATGGTGTGTAAAGACAAATACAGAGAAAATAAAAAGAGGAGGGATGGAAAGGAGTAAGATGATTGTATCTTTACAAACAGACCATGTGAATTTGCTTGCAGACAAAGCTGGGGACTTACAGACATTGAAGTAACAGAAGACACTCTTCATTCTAGAAACTGTTACTAATCAACACAGACATTTGCTCAGCCAAGGCCGTGTTAAATTCCTGAACCTAGACCAAGACAAGAAAGAGTTACTAGAATTATGAAGAGCTTTTGCTTTTTTTTCTTGTATATTACAAAAGGACGAGTGCATAATAGAGTGGGGCATAGATTAGCTGGTTGAGGAATTCTGTACCTTAAAATTGCCTCATCCAGTGGGGAAAAAGAAGAGGGTTATGCGGTTGAAAATTTAGGATACAATGGGGGCTGCATCTCCCAATTATTTGAGACACCCTATGGGAAATGTCCCATGACCTCTCCCTTTATTCAAATAAAGTTACAGGACTCCTCTTTCTCCCTTTTGGACATAAACCTGTGGCATCGTGGATGAATTTTTCTGACAGCAGTGACCTATAAAGGAGTAAAGTGGTTCCCCCGCAGGCTCCATCCCGCTGCAGCGCCCCGGGACTGCCTGCAGCGCTCCATCCCTTCCCCAGGGCTGCCTGCGGGCTGCAGACCCACCTCGCTCTCTGCACGGGCAGGGCTGGGCCCCCTCACCAGCAGCCGAGGGGCTGCAGGGCGGCAGCTGCAGCACCATCAGCCTTTCTATGCAGGGCGCTGCTGCTGCCTCCATCTCTCCATCTCCTCCCCTGCTCACCCCTGGCTGGGCGCTCACGGGCGGCTACCCTCGCCTGTCCAGTCTCAGCGGGAGCTGCCCCTCCGTGGCTCTCCCAGCAGTGCCGCGCCCGGGCTCCACGCAGATCTGGGCAGGGCCGGCTGCGTGCGGCTCTCGTGTTGTGCAGCAGCCACGGTGCAGGCGGGGTGGGCTGCGCGGCCGCGGCAGCACCAAGAGAGGAGCCGCGGGCAGGACGGTGAGTGCTGCGGCCATGCACTTCTGTTCCCTGTCGCTCGCTGGCTCTCCCCGGCCGTGTGACCCCGCGGAGTGCTGGGCCTGGCCGGGCACTGCACAGCCACATGTGTGGCCAGCGGCGGCCGCAGCAAGGGACTTGCTGGCACTGCTGGTGCTGGTGGTGGTGAGAGAGGGGGCCAAGGGCAGAGATCGCAGGGTAGACCTGTTACCCTTCCCTGGCCTTTTTCTCTGACGGCCATTGGTAAGGTAGACCTGTTGCCCTCTGCGGCCTTTACTCGTAAGGACTTTCACGGGATAGACTTGTTGCCGTCTGCTGGCCCTGGAGCCTGGACAATGAGCAGCGGCGCCGCGTCTCGTCCATCCCATGAGCGGGCCCCTTTCCCCTGGCTCGCCCGCCCAGCACGCCTTCGCCGCAAGCCCTGCCCGTCCCACAGCCCCCGAGCACTTGCACCGCGCTCACACTCCTGCTCACGCCTGCTCTTCCCCCTCCCCTAAAGCCGCTCCCTCAATGTACCTGAGTTGCGCTCCTGGCTTAAGCCGCTGGCCCTGCTGCCTCCAAGCCTCAGTGAAAAAGGGAAAGGAAAAGGGAAAGGAAAAGGGGAAAAAAAACCCCATTAAAAAAAAAAAAAAAAAAAATCAAAAAGTATTCGAAAATATTTATTGGTTTTGAAACTGGCCTCACAGGATGTGACAGGGCTGCTAGGGCCATCCAGCTCCAGGGCATTACGGGGCTGTGGGCTTCGCCTGACTCCAGGACGGTACGAGGACACCTCGTCTACCCGGCTCTGGGCCAGCGCCGTCCATCAGCCTCCGCGAGAGATGGCGCCGCAGCGGCGGCGGACCCAGAGTGAGTAGGTGTGCCCCTGTCCGGGGTGGCCCCTGAAGGCCTGGTCTACCCAGCCCCGGGGCCGGGGCACCCTCCAGCCGCCCCCAGAGACGGCGCCGCAGCAGTGGGCGGAAGCGAGGCGAGCAGCTCTGCCCCTCTCCGCGGCGGCCAGGGCAAGATGGCTCTGCCTGATACTGGGGCCGGCGGTGTCTGCCAGTTGCACCCCCTTGATCAGCTACGATCGCTTCTCTGCCACGTGTCCACTAGCACGGCTCGGCCCACACATCCTGTGCTTTTTATTTTTTTGGATTCACTTTTTGCTTGCTTGCCGTCCCCTGCCTTTTCCGGAGGGAAGCCGATCCCTGTGAGCTGTGTCAAAGCCGCTGGCCCCGGCCATGGTCGGCGGCAGCTTCTCCCACGCTCGCTGCATCGCTTCCCTGGGCCGCTAAAACCTGCCCTGCCACGGCCGCCCCCTCCCCGCTCTGCACTTCTCTCACTAGGGAAACATCCTTCCATGTCGCCTCTGCCTATCCCTGTGCAGCACAATTCACCAGGCCTTGCATTGTTCACCCTCTAATAGGGAATGTGAGCTGGCTTTAGAGCATCGGGAGACAGGTCAGTTTTACCCTACTGAGGATGTGTTGTTGCAACAGGCTGCTCCTGCTCCTTCTGAATCTCTTTACTGAAGTGTGTCCATCTTTCCCAGAGCCCTTTGTTCTTAAGGACTGTTCCCCTTAAAAAATCAGGGAGACAGTTCATCCCAAATCCGTGCATGCTGAGTACAGGAAAGCTTCTGCTTATATTCTGTACTTTGCAAACATATTCATTGATTGTCCTGGACTAAACGCACATATGATAATCATTTCCCCAAAATCTTTAACATATTTCCCCTCCCTGTGTGTTTTGTCCTGGGGGTCTCTCTGGTGGTCCCTGGTGGTCATGGACCCCAATGTTCCAGTGGGCCTGGCTGAGCTGGCAGGACACTGAGGCTGGTGAATTCCAGTTCCCCTTCTTACATAAGGGGCATTGTGTGGTTTGCAGAGGCCAGTAGTTTTGGAGAGCAAGCATTGTGTCAGCTCACCTGGGGTGGGCAATTTATCATATGTTAACATGAGGTGACAGAGTGGACTATGACATCACAGAGTGGGCTATGACATCACAGAGTGTATTATGACATTGCAGAGTGGGCTATGACATCACAGAGTGCGTTATGACATCACAGAGTGGTTTATGACATCACAAAGTGGGCTACGACAACACAGAGCGGGTTATGACATCACAGAGTGGCCTATGACATCACAGAATGGGCTATGACATCACAGAGTGGGTTATGATATCACAGAGTGGGTTATGACATCACAGAGTGGGCTATGACATCACAGAGTGACTTATGACATCACAGAGTGTGCTATGATATCACAGAGCGGGCTATGACATCACATAGTGTGTTATGACATCACAGAGTGGGTTATGACATCACAAAGAGAGCTACAACATCACAGAGCGGGTTATGACATCACAGAGTGGGTTATGACATCACAGAATGGGTTATGACATTACAGAGTGGGCTATGACATCACAGCGTGTATTATGACATCACAGAGTGGGTTATGACATCACAGAGTGTGTTATGACATCACAGAGTGGCTATGACATCACAGAGTGGGCCATTTGAGGTCATTGAGCATTACAGGCTGTCCCTGTGACATCACAGGGCCAAGGTCTGACATCCCATCAGGGCTGTGTGAGGTCACTGGGTTGGTCACTCTGCCCCAGCCCCCTCACAGTTTCCCCAGACAAGTCCAATGCTGTTCATGCCCAGCAGGGTCCCCTGTCCCTCTGTATCTCCCTGCTCCACCTGGAGCCACAGCCTCCCCAAGGATGTTCCACAAATCAACCCCAGAGCCTGATATGGGGACAAGGGACCAGGGCTGTGTGACCAGGACATCAAGGACGTGGATTATCCAGGTCACTGGGGCTGGTTAGGGTTCCCCAGGGCAGGAAAGATGTCTGGCAGCTGGAGCAGGCTGAGGGAAGGGCCTCCAAGGTGGGGGCTGGAGCCCTTTTGGCTGTGAGCAGAGGCTGAGGGAGCTGGGCTTTTCCAGCCCGGAGCAAGGAAGGCTGAGGGGCTCCTCATGCTAGCCTGGCAGTGCCAGCCAGGAGCTGATGGAGAGCACAGATCCAGGCTCTGCACTGGGGGCCTGGGGGAGACAAAACACAGTGGGTGGAAAGAGCAAGAAAGGAGATCAGACAGGACAGGAGGAGTTAAAATGAGTCAGGCTGCTTTCAGCATTTTGTCAACACCAAAATCAGCCTGATTCCTCTATCTACCACTGACAGCTTTGAAAATAGAGTATTGGTAGAGGTGTTCAACCCCCACTCCAAGAACAGCTTCCTGATACAACACTTGAGTAGCGTTTCTACCTGTCACAGAATCATCTTTGTCCAAAACTGGTTTTGTACAGAAATCCCTTGTGGGTGGCATACTCATCAGATCCTGCTGGGACATGGTACAGAGCTGAGAGAGGAGCTGTGATGGTTATTAAATTGGATTATGTTCAAATTTTGTTTGTTGGCAGAGAAGAAAAACATTCCTGTTCCTCTGAGTCTCAGCAGTTCCTGAGCCCAAAGGACACAAACCTGATGAGTTGTGGTTCCCAGTGCAGGGGTGGCCCTTGCACCTCCCTCCATCTCCACAGCAGAGCTCTCTTGTCCCAGAAAGTGCCTGGCACTGCAGGGATGAAGGAAACAGGACAGGCTGTGGGGATCAGGGGCAGGGCACGGCCAGGGATTTGGGGTGGTTGTGAGCCACAGAACCACAGAGACCCTTCCTCAGCTTGGTGCCAGGCAGCCAAGGCCTGGAGCCATTGTGATGGCTGCTTGCCATGGAAACCTGCCCTGGGCCCCTTGCCCAGGGCTGGAGTCACTGCCCAGAGCCAGAGGGGATCCCTGGCTGGGGGCTTGTGCCGTGGCACCTGTCCTGTGCCGCGCCGGCTGCTCAGGCACAGCGGGACCAGCAGCACAGCCCAGGGCAGGGCCAAAGGCCAGCTCAGCCAGACAGAAAGGGCAGCTGGGCACTGTTTCCATGGCAGCCATTCCAGGCACAGCACACCTGGGTCACCTGTCCTGGCACTTGCCATGGAAAGCCCTTGAGGGGCTGATGCCACGGCCGCTGGCACTGAGACACTGCTGGGCTCGAGTGCTGAGCACAGGGCTGAGCACACAGAGATGGTTTTGTTCTTGCTGAGCCTGCACAGAGCCAAGGCCTTTCCTGCCCCTCGTCCAGCCATGCTGGACAGGGGCTGGGGCTGCAGGGGAGTTTGGGAGGGGACACAGCCAGGACAGGTGACCCCAACTGACCCCAGGATATCCCAGACCATGGCACATCGTGCTCAGTGTATAAAGTGGGGAGGGAAAGGCAGAAAGGAGGGGACATTTGGAATGGTGGTGTTTGTCTTCCCAGGAAACACTTAGGCAGGATAAGACTCAGTTTTACCAGTGGGTGGGGTCAGCACCAAAGACACAGACACCAACTGAAGGAATTGTGTCATTTATAAAATGCAAAACTGCAAAGAATCACACAAGGAGAATCTCAGTAAAACAGATATTTGTTAGCAAAAAATTACAAAAGGAGAAGCTCAGCAATGCACCCAATCATTACTACCAAATATTGCCCACAGTGATTTACAAAGATCCATCCCCAGTTCCCCCCAGACTTTGCCATCACCCTGGTGCACACATCAGCTGGGGGAAGCTGTCACAGCCAAGGGCTGCAGAGCCACTCCTGGAAACTAGGAATTCCTGCAGGTGCCTCCAGCCACAGCTGAGGCTCCCAACCATGCTGAGAGAGGGCCCAGCTCTGACAGTGATGAATAAACAAACTGACAGCACTGCTAGTGCAGGAACAGCTGGTTTCATTCTCTGGTTTGGTTTATTCCAAAGCCTGGCCAGGGCTCAATGAGGAACCAAGGGAGTTGACTTTGACCAAACACCCCCAAACAAAGCCAGATGGGACCTTGTTTGGCTTCTAAACACACAAAGGTAAATCCATATCTCACCAATGCAGAGATAGACAGATCATATTGCTAAAAATGCCTCATTAATGAGCAGATAAAAAGATAACATTTGGTTGGAAGGTTCATCTAGAGGTCACCTTTGGCTCAGGTCCTGGTGCTCAGGCCTTGGTACTTCAATCACTGCCTTGACCAAGGTATGAACTACAACCTTCATAACAATTCTTTCAATAACTGAATCTTAAATTTAGGTAGGAGGCATAAAGGCATCGCCTCTTGTTCTTCATTTAAGTGCTGTTCAAGTTCATTACTCAGAGCTGTAAGTCACATTCCTCCTTAAACATGCCTAATTAGTTGCTACTCTATGCTCTTTATCAAATCCCCACTGTTTCCTGAGACTGTGTCTCTTTTGAGACAAGTCTCAATGCTCCATTTCCCAGCACAAAGTGTCACAACAGCTCTAACATGGGATCATAACACACCAAGTGCTCACACTGCAATGACTGCAGTGGCTGCCACAAATGCATTTCACAGCAGCCTCTTGTTTGGCAGCTATGGAGCCAATCTCACCAAGAAGAATTCTCTTCTTCCTACCACTCTTCTACTGCTCTTTCTATCGAGGTGATTCCTGTCTGTTGGACTTCAAACTCATCACTGACAGAAGTGCAACATTCCTGTCTCATGGCAGCCCAGGCTCCTCCTTGGCCAGCAAGCAGATAATTCAAGGCCAGGCAGTTCTGTAGAGCCCTATTTGTGTTTGTTGGAGCTCACAGGATGTGCTGTTGGACATTTTCACAGTATCATTTTCTGCTGCTTCTAATAATCAATGCAGCTCATTAATGTAAACTCCACAGGCCAAGTCAGTGCACATGGGGCACACATGAGGGAGGCGGGCCCATGGTACCAGTTTTGTCCACAAGGAAGCCACACTACTGGGGGGGGTGAACTGCAGTGCCGGTTTTTTCCAAGAGGGGACAGCACTTCTGGGGGGTGGAGGCTGCAGTACCTGTTTTGTCCACAAGGTGAAAGCACTACTAGGGAGGGAGCTGCAGTACCAGTTTTTTCCACAAGGAAGCAGCACTGCTGAAGGGGGGGGGGTAGCGAGCTGCAGTACCGGTTTTGTCCACAAAGGGGCAGCACTACTGGTGGTGGGGGCTGCAGTACCGGTTTTGTCCACAAGGATACAGCACTACATGTAAAGGAGCTGCAGTACTGGTTTTGTCCACAAGAGGGCAGCACTACTGAAGGGAGTGGCCGGCGATAGCAGTTTGGTCCACAAAGGGACAACACTACTTGAGGTGGGTGGTCAGTAGCCGGTTTTGTCCACAAGGGGGGCAGCACTACTAAGGGGGTGGGGCTGAAGTACCTGTTTTATCCACAAGTGGGCAGCACTGCTGAGGAACGGGCAGCTGCCGTACCAGTTTTGTCCACAAGGGGGCAGCACTACTGGAAGGAAGCGGTAGTACTGGTTTTGTCCATGAGGAAGCAGCAATACCAAAGGGGGAGGGCTGCAGTACCGGTTTTGTCCACGAGGGGGCAGCACTACTGGTGCGGGGGCACTGGTACCAGTT